>NW_017674046.1:8336-108185 GCF_001879085.1 Nicotiana attenuata | reverse complement strand
GTCTCCAAGTGGCAAAATGGCTGCATGCAGCCATACAAATACCACTAAAACAACGACCCCATCCTCTAATCCCCTCCCAAGCACGCCACCCTTACTTCTACTAATGACATCTAATACCACTAGTACACCCCTAGATGACTTGTCATCTACCCCCTGCCAAGTGGCCATGCAAACCAACACTCCAATGACGGATAACCTATGTTTGGAAGTAAATGATCAAGAAATGCAAACACAATCCATATTAATAGATACTCAATCATTAGTACACAAAATCCAATTTCCCTCCTCCACTATATCTTCTCCTACAAACTATGATTCCAGTACAACCACATACCCAAAGGACAATTCCTCTGAATCTACTCTCTCAACACCATTGTCTATTTATCCTCTCCAGAATGTCCAAATCTCCCGATATACGTAACCAATGCCCTCCGACAGGATCATCAACCAACAATATGGTTGGAACAAGGCCTTCAAGGCCAGGCAGCCTTCTTCACTCTCAATATCCAGAACCAAGAAGTTCTATTTGTTCTTCAAAACCCACAGATTCTAGCACAACTAATTTCAGAGGGCATGAGGCTAGCGATGTCAAACTACATCGACCACCTTTGGTTGGCAAATGTTCTGGACCCCATAGCTCCAGCATTAGCACCTGCTCTTTTCCACAACATGCAAGCCCACTGGAATCTCCCACATCATTTCAACCCTCTGTAGAAAATGCAGCTCCTTTATCAACTCCCATTCTTTGCTCTACAGGATCAAAACACCCCACCCTTGATCCGTGCATGGCAATCTATTCCCCAGCACTTCCCAACTCCAGTGGATATTCATCAAGTGCACCCACATCTCCATCACAATGCACCCGTACTAGGAGAACAAGAAATGGTGGCACAAGATTTGAACATCCCACCACTAAACACAACATCATTCACAGAAATTTCAAATCAACACGAAGTCAAAATCATCTTGTTCCAAGCGATGGAGGACAAGAAGTTTGTTTGCAAGTGCCCAACAGATCTATACAAATGCTCCCTCGACATAAGGCCTCCACTAAACGAGGCAGTGGGCAACTTCTCCGTAATACTAAGCTCATGAGTGAATGGTGTCCCTATACCCCAATCGATGAGCCATCTCAGTGTCAACCCCCCCCCCCCCCAACAATATCCATCGATGAGTAGGCTCCCTAGTTTCGTCATTTGGAACATCAGGGGGTGGTAATAATGATGAGTTTAAGCATCACTTTAGGGATTTAATCAATACTCACAACCCTTGCTTGGTAGCCCAAAACTCGAATGTCCAATCATATAAGCATTAGAGATGAGTTTCAATTTTCCAATATGGTTGAAATCCCAACACATGGCCAATCTGGAGGAATTGCCATTCTGTGGGATGACACTATTGTCCAACTCAGCCACATACGCCTCGATGGTCATGAGATCCATGCAATGATCCAGGTACTCCCAAACCACCAACCTTGGCTATTTAGCACTGTTTATGCTACTACTAATGTAAATACTAGGAATCAACTGTGGCTAAACCTAGAAAATATTGCTAATAATTATAAGGGAATGTGGTTCTTAGGAAGTGATTTTAATAAAGTAATTAGCCAACAAGATAAATGGGAAGGAAGACCTATCAATAGAAATAGAGCCTCACATCTTCAATCATGCATTAATCACTGTAATCTTATAGACCTTGGTTTTAAAGGAGCAAAATACAAATCACATACATAATCGCTCTGATCTAATTCTTGAACGACTTGATAGGTGTTACACTAACGAGCAATGGTTAGAATATTACCCTAATGCAAGCGTTGCACGTCTTCCTAAAACATAATCTGACCATACCACCACCACCCTACTAATTTCACTCTCCCAGCAGAATAGGTTCCGCACTCAACGTGTTTTCCGCCTTGAAACCTATTGGTTCCATCATCCAGATTTTAATTCCATTATTTTGGCTCCCTGAACTGGCCATGACCTACCAAATACCACTACTCTTTTTACTAACAAGGTTAAAAACCGGGCTGCCACCACTTTTGGTGATGTCATTAATAAGAAGAAAAAATTCTAGCAAGAATTAATGGGATCCAAAAATCCATTAACTATCCTACTAGTACTTTCTTGAAGAATCTTGAACAAACCCTTACTAATGATTATAGTAACCTTTTAAAAATTGAGGAAGATTATTAGAAACTTAGGTCGCGTATTAATTGGCTTAGTGAAGGGGATGCAAGTACTAAGTTTTTTCATATAAGTGTTCTTAGTCGGAGAAGAAAAAATCGTATCTCCTTTTTTAAAGATGAGCATAACAACTGGATCAATGCCACTGATAAAATCCGTCAACATACCTTCACATATTTCCAAAACATTTATCAAACAAGCATGAATCATCTAACTGAGCCGGCACACAAACATCCTCAATTTCCACTTCATACACAGATTTAGCAGTCCTAGACAAACCTTTTCAAAATTATGAGATCACTTGGGCTATCTTTTCCTTCAAACCATTTAAAGCTCCTGGCCCCGATGGCCTACATCCATTCTTCTACCAGAAATATTGGCACATTGTTAAGAATACAGTTTTTGATTATTGTCACACCATTTTTGCAACTCACACCATCCCGGAGCAACTCAATACAACCTTTCTTTGCCTAATCCCAAAATTTCCTAATGCAAATACCTTAAAAATTTCCGACCTATTAGGCTTTGCAATACAATTTATAAGGTTATTACCAAAATTATTGTCAACCGTATCAAACCCTTCCTTGATAACCTAATTGGCCCTTTTCAATCCAGCTTCCTCAAAGGAAGACAAGTGTCTGACAACGCTATCATCATCCATGAAATTAATCATCACTATAATAAAATTAAAGGCACCAAGGGGAAAATCCTCCTTAAAATTGATTTGGAAAAAACCTTTGACCGACTAGAATGGTCATTCATTCGTAGAGCCCTGCACTACTTTAACTTTCCACCACGCATCACTAAACTTATCATGACTTGTATTAGTACCTCCGCATTGCTATCCTTGTGAATGGATCCCAAACAGAGTTCTTCAAACCATCAAGGGGATAAGACAAGGTGATCCTATGTCCCCATACATTTTCATCCTTAGCATTGAGCTACTCTCTATCCTTAGAAACCACCAAATTGATTCAACTCTTTGGGACCCTATCAAACTAAGCCCAACAGGGTTCCCCCTCTCCTATTTGTTTTTTGAGGATGACTTAACCCTAATGACAACATCCAATGAAAAATCTGCCAACACAATCAAGCGATGTCTTGATTACTTTAGCTCCCTATCAAGGAAAAAAATAAATCACACTAAATCTAAAATAATCTTTTCAAAGAACTGCTCTACTAATCTAAAAAAATCCATTTTTACCATCCTTAATATCAAAGTCAGTGATAGCTTTGGAAAATACATGGGCTTCTCAATGCTGACTAACAAACCTAGGCCAACTGACTACATATTCATCCTGGACAATTCAACAAGACTGTCTAGTTGAAAACCCCAATTTCTCTCACTTGCAGGAAGAGTAACTCTAGTTCAAACCACCCTCAATGCCCTCCCTAACCACGTTATGCAATACACTAACTATGTTGCCTAAAAAATTTACCAATAAATTGACAAAATTCAACGTGATTTCTTGTGGGGCAGTAGCCAAGCCTCCAGAAAAATCCACTGCATAAAATGGGACACTGTCTCTTTGCCAAAACATGTTGGGTGTCTAGAAATAAGAAAATCCACTTACAAAAATATTGCCACTATTACAAGTCTCACTTGGCGATTCTTCAGCCACCCCCTATTCTATTTGGGCTAGAATTTTCATTTCCAAATATGCTGGTCGATACTCAAATAAATCTCACTCCTTTATATGGAATAACATTCTCACAGGCTGGAAAAATTGTGAAAATGCTATTGTTTGGCATATTGGAGATGGTACCAACATTGACTTTTGGCATGCAAGTTGGGTTCCTTGCACAAAAAGCCTACGTAGTATGATTCAAGGTCCCCTGTCATCCAATGATTTAAATCTCAAAATTTTGGACATTTTTAGCAACAACTCATGGGAGTTGTCAAAACTCTCTTTTGAGCTCCCATCCCACATTTAATCCACTCCTTCAAAACTACTAATGACTACCACCACATTGACACACCAATATGGGCCCCCACCATAGATGGAGTTTTCAGCACAAAGTCTGTGTACCCTCTAATAACTCCAAACAATACTCAAAACCAAAGCAAAATTTTTGCATGGCTTTGGAAACTGAAAACTTGGAATAAGATTAAGTATTTCCTATGGCAATGCTACCATGATCACTTACCTACTAAAAGCTACCTATGTCATATTAGCATTGATACACCCTTGTACTGCTCAGTTTGTAGCACCACTGAGGAAACACCACAATATATTTTTCTCTTCTGCCCAATAGCCAAACATCTATGGGAAGAACTAGGTGTTAACACGCAAACCCTTGATACCCAATCTACCCATTGGCTAGATAGTCTTTACAAACATAAGCCTCAAATTACATGCTACTCCCTAACTTGGGACTGTCTCTTTCCCTCAGCACTTTGGCTGCTTTGGTTAAATAGAAATAGAAACACCTTCCACAATCTTCGCAATCCAGTATATAGTAATAATGTTATCTCAAGAGTCATGGAATATCTTCATTGCAGTAATATCAATTGTAGCAAGCTAGACAGACCCCTAACAGTTATTACCAAATGGGAGCCCCCCACCATGCACCAAGTAAAATTGAACATAGATGGAGCTTTTACAGGCAAGTTTAAACAAGGAGGGATAGGAGGTGTATTTAGAAACTCCATTAAGGAATGGATTCTAGGATTTAGTAAGAAGAGTTATGGCCCCTCCCCACTCTACGTGGAACTTGAGGCATTATGCTACGGATTAAAACTAATAAAAGCTTATGACTTGACCAACCTCCAAGTAGAGACGGATTCAACCTATATTCCATCAATAACCGAAACTACTAATTACCCACCATATAATGCACGTATCTCCACTTGCAGGCACTGGCAGAAAATATTGGGGAATCCACCAATCCTATACAACTTCCATGAAGGCAACAAGGTAGCACATGAACTAGCACAACATGGAGTCAAGCAAGCCAACGTCTACTATAGTCAGTTATATTCAGATGTCCCAGACTACCTAAGGGATGCTGTGCAAGCTGACAAGGAGAGTATTAGTACTAGTAGGACCAATACCACTAATGGTGTTGTCTTAAATAATTTGGCTATGCTTGGAAACTCTGTAATATCTTCTTTGGTTGTAACAATATTACTACTACCACGCCTACGTTTGCTCTCAATGGGAGGACCAGGCCATGTAACCCTACTAGTTAATTGATAAATAAATTTTCTTCATTACCACAAAAAAAAAAAATTGTGTGTTTACTAAAAGTTAGCGCTAGATTTTTGCTTATAAATGGGTCATGCATGTACAGGGCATATGTTTTTTTCTGCTGAACATATCTCCTTTGAGAGGAGGTGATATATATATATAACTCCCAGGAGCTTCCACTTTTGCTCTCTTGATGATTCGAACCTACAATCTTTGAATAGAGGCTGAGCAATCCTTGCCTGTCCGTATCTATTTATTTCCTGAAAGCAGTCCCGTTGCGTTTTGCACCGCTAACACAACAAAAGAAAAATACTTACTCGCACTAAATAATTTACTCTTAAGAGTTACAAACAAATTGAGAATGCATATGGATATGGCTAGCCCGTGTTTTCCGTATTTGATTTGGTGTAAACAGGTTTATGTATTCTTTTCTCGTAAAATATATAAACCATGTAAATTACTAGCAATTCTCAACAAATGATATAACTTCCTGTCAATTACTAGCAAATCCCACTAAATGTAAATTTTATTACAGGAGACTCATTAAAATATATGCAGGCAAATCTCGATAGGTAGATTATATATACTATATAGACAATATTTCATTGGCTGACCTACCATAAGCAAAATATATTCTTTGATCCACTATGCAAATTTCAAGATCGAAATCAAAATTTATCAATTGGAAATAACCATATCAAAATATTGCAAGTTCTTAATTAACTAGGTACTACTATATATTGTTACAATAAGAAGCACTCTAAGGTCAAAAAATACTACTATTTCTTTTTGCTTTTGCTAGCCACCATGGATAAGGCTTCGATGACTTTGCTTTTGCTAGCCACCTTATTGATCTTTTCATGTGGTTAGTCTCTCTCTCTCCCTCCCTCCTAAGTCTCTCTTGCTCAATAGCCTCTATGGCTAAATTTTCAAATTTTGCTTCATTTGAAAGTGGTTTTTGTTAATAGTATTTTAAATAAAATTTATATGTTGGCTAATCAATTGAAAATACTTTTGCAGAGCAGTAATTTGTATTTACCAAGGTTCCAAATGTATTTTCAGCGAAAAATTACTTTTTTCAATTTCTCTCATTCTGCTATTACTCAAAAATACTTAATTTTTCCTCCTAAAATTTTACCAAATACCTCAACTCCTATAAAATAAGCGCTTTAAAAAAAATTATAAGCATTTTGGCTTCACATAAGCTTTACCAACAACAACAACAAACCCAGTTTAATCTCATAAATGGGGTATGAAAAGGATAGTGTGTACGCAGACCTTACTCCTACCTTATAGAGATAGAGAGGTTGTTTGCGATAGACCTTACCCCATAAGCTTTACCAAACATGATAATACGTTGCCAATAGTGGGTGCGCTCGCACTCCCTACTATTTTATTTTCAATCAGACCATAAAATTATATTCTTATTAGAATGTATAGACAATTAATTGCACCGGCTCTGAACATGCTAACCTAGGTCTACCTCAATCATAATTCATTCAAATACTTTTAATATCTCATGAATTATGTTTTTTCTTGAAATTATGCTTTTGCTAATAAAATTTTAATCCACAGATGCTGTAATGGGAGAGGGAGGGCACTGTGTTTCAGTAAATGATTGTCCTTTTAGATGCAGAATTGGAATTCGCCAATGTATTAATGGCGTTTGCAAGTGTTGTTTCTCCGAATCATGCTCTGCTGATGGAGAAAGCATTGACCTCGGTCCCAAAATGTTGACTTTGGAAGATTCTTCTTAGTTGTTGTTCATGTAAATCTAATGCCTAATTATTGGCTAATGAAGATTATGTTCTAAATAAGGAGTATCACAATATGAAATGATGGTTACTTGAGCTTGTTGGGATTATTTTTTTTTTTTTTTAATTTTTAAATCAACGGACCTGTTTTTATTCCATTCCAAAAGGGAATGCAAAATACAGAAGAGTTGGCATCCTAAACTTTCTGTTCCTATAGAGGCTTACAAAAGAGGATAGGGAGTGATAAATATTTCCTATATATACTACAAAAAGAAAAATCAAGGTACATCAAAATATTATAGTCTAAGCAGTTGTCGATTCATTGTAAAGTTGTTCTTCTTTTGTTTCATCTTGAATGAAAGGAATTTGAGCTTATCCATATGAACCTCCCCTCTGGCCTATCTTGGGAGATATTGAAAGGTTATATACCAGATGATGGCGCTATAATTCAAACCATAGTTAGATAAATTGTCTGTCACTTTGTTATCTTCTCTGTAGCAGTGAAATTCACCTTTGCCACTTTGTTGAAATTGTTGTCGTGTTTTAAATCTCTAGTCTTGTTTCCTTTGATATTCTTTCCCATTTAATTAAGTTGAACCAATTTATATGTAGAATCAAACAAATTCATATTATCTGCTGAGATTATGACATGTAGTGGAAAATGGTAGAATGCCAAGAAAAGAGGTTAATGACAAAAATTTTAACAATTAGACAAAGATAATTATTACAAAACCACCAGTAGCTTCCAGAACCAATATTGATATTATACTATACAAGGTACAACAAGCCTAACGATTTCCAAAGTTAGATATCGGTATTCTGACAACGTCATTCATTATAAATATCTTTTAGTATTCGTATAGGAAAAATACATAGTTTACCCGTCAACCTTATAGCGAAATTCATGTTACACACCTTTTTTTTACGGGAAATCTTTTACACACTTAACCTTTCAAAAGTGTGTCTAAGATACACCACTTTTTTCTATGACCTATTTTTTAGATAACGTGAAAGTCACGCCCTATAAGGTCGTGACACGTGTCATTGACTTTAAAAAGGAAAAAAAAATTAGAAATTAAAATTAAAACTCATCTTCTTCATCTTTCCATTTTCTATCTTAAACACCATTGTTGCTACCACCATGGTTGTTTGTGAGAAAGTTTTCAACAACACCAAAATTCAACCACACTATCTAAACAACTAGCCGAAAATAATTGAGCAGCAAATTGAGTTTAAGAACCCAATAATCAACAAGAATCAATTGAGTTTTCAAGCTTTTTTCGATACCCCAACAATGGTGGATTCTCGATTTTTTTCACCAAACCTTCAATACTACTGTTAAAGCTTTTAAATCTATCACAAATAAATAATTTTTACAATATTTGGAAAAGAAACCAACAAAATTCGCTCAATTTTAGATCTAAAATTGATATGTTCTTTCAAAAATTCTATTTGGGGAAGAAAATAAGGGGGAGGGGTGGTGAGGAAGAAGACCAGAGGGAGGGGGAGGGCTTCTTGTGGGGAGGGGAGACAAAAAATGAGATTTTTTACGGGCTTCACGCGCTTTTTTGGTGTGTAAACACGTAAGTGCTATCTGGTCAAAAGTAGTGTGTCATAGACACATTTTTGAAAGGTTGAGTGTGTAAAATATTTCCCGTGAAAGAGAGGTGTGTAACAAGGATTTTGCTGCAAGGTTGATGAGTAAACTATGTATTTTGCCGATTAAGATATAAAATTTTGCATTAATGATGTACTATTCCTTATCAATTATAGAGNTAGGTTACGTAACAAATAAAGGTAAATAGATCTCTATAACTAAATATATATATATATATATATATATATATATATATATATTATACATTTTTATAATTAAAGAATAGAAATAATTTCGGACTCAAAGTAATCTTTGTCCTATATATTGCTACTATCTAAAGCAGTCTGAAGTGACTTCCTTTTTACACAACATGGACAAGACTTCAATGATTGGGTTTTTCCTAGTCACCTCATTGATCTTTTCATGTGGTTAGTCCCCCTATGTGTCTCTCCCTCCTCTCTTTTACTAATTCAGTCACACACACAAGTTTTGGAGCAACCGTAAAGCTGTTTCGAGTTGTGAAATTAGCCACTGATATGCTTGCATCAGGATAGGCTGTCTATATCACATTCTCTTGCGGTGCGACCTTTTCCGGTATCCTGCATAAATGCGATATGCTTCGTGTACCGGGCTCTCTGTCTCTCCCTCCTCTCTTACACTAATTCACTCACACTCACGCGAGCCTTGGAGCGACAGTAAAGTTATTTCTGTGTGACCTATAGATCACAGGTTCGAGTCGTGAAACAATTCACTGATACTTGCATCAGGATACGCTGCCTACATGTGGTGCCGCCCTTTCCGGAACCCTGCGTAAATACGAGATGCTTCGTGCACCGGGTTCTCTGTCTCTCCCTCCTCTCTTAGAAATTAACTCTCTCACACACACACTCACACAAAACTAGGTCTTTTCCAAATTTATGCCTTTGTATTGTGCTAACAAGTTTTTAATCCTCAGATGTGGTGATAGGGGAGAAGTGTAAGACTACAACAGATTGCCATATCACATGCGAAGTTGGAGCCGTTCTTATTTGTCTTAATGGAACCTGTATTTGTAGTAATTCCAAGACGTCTCCACTGATCAAGAAGGCAGTGGCCTCTGTCGCAAATTATTGATCTTGGTAGAATCTCGTAGTTGTATTAAAGCTATTGGAGTTTGTTCATATGAATTCTATTGACTTAATTATTGGCTAGCTGATAAATATATTGTGTTTTAATTAAGGAGTATCATATGTTTACTAGTGCTTGTTGAAACAAATGATGAATAAAACTGCATTACTTGTTGGTTGGTTCATAAAAAATAATTTTGTTCCTTTTCTACTTTGGATATTTAATTTCTTATGTATGTTATTACTCCATTCTTCCAATTTGATGGGGATGTTTTTGAGTGAACATGAAGGCAGGCTGATGAGCGAGGGTCAAGCAAGATTGACAGACTTAGGCTGACAAGCTTCTGAAGAAGGGGTGCACATGCCACCTTAGGCGAATCCCACGTCGGAATAAGAGAGAAAAGTGAAGAGTTTTATAAGGCATGACAAAAGTTCACATGATACGCGCGCTTTTGAGGCTCGATATAGCGTAGTTCGAAAGACATATCAATGCGAGCCTAAGGCTAAAATAAACAATATGTATCATGAGCTTGGATAGTGATAATATAAATACTTATAGCTAGTTGCTCAACAATGGATTCTTGTCATCTACAGACTACTAGTAATCAGATCCCTTTAATCTTCAAATGCTATAACATTAAAGAAAAATATGCGCAGAGCTAGAAATTTTTTTCTGCTATTATCTTCATGAAATATATAGACGTGTCGATATAATGGGTTGTACAAGAAGAAATGATCGCTCCTTTCAAGCTATCAAATTACTAGGTTTTAAATTAATAATTTTAGATTTTAAATAATTTTTTTAAACAAATACACTGGAACCTGCAACGAAATATAAGAAGAGTGAGATAAGTCACACAACTCAGTGAGAAATGACATAAAGAGTAAACTATATTGTAATTGAATTGGAGTAAATTTCGTGGTCATTCAATTTTGTGTTTGTAATGTCACTTTTTTTTTTGTCACATAAAAATCATTCAACTTTGAGTTTGTAACACAACTAACTGATTTTATATCCGTTAGTAAATTTAACAACAGAATAGCAACTGAATAACGATTGGTAACCCAGATTTACTAACCGATCGATTTTAATAATTCACCCAATTTGTTTAGTTGGTAAATTGCATTTTTTGGTAGCGTTTGGTAAATAAGAGTGATCACACTTTATGCAACCAGAATTAGTTCCATAACCGTGAGAAACCAATCTAAATAGACGTTTTATCGTAGAGCTGGAGCCAAAATTTGAAGTTTATGAGTTTAGGAATTTAATCTATTTAAATTACTGTAATCTAAATTAATAAATTATACATATTAGTAAATTTCTTAACACAAACAGATGTTTTGATAAAAGTTACTCGGTTCGGCCAAACACGTAAATCGTAACTACCTCCGTATCAATTTAAATGAACTAGTTTGACACGGCATGGAGTTTAAGAAGAAAGAACAAGACTTTTAAAACTTGTGGTCTTAAAAGTTTAAGGGGTAAAAGCAGGGGCGAAGCTACATTCACTTGATGGTGGTCAATTGACCACCCTTCGCCGAAAAGTTCCGCTGTATATATAGGTAAAAAATTAGGTTTTAGAGGTATATAACATATATTGAAATGTGCTGGGAATTTTATTTCACTTCGTTCAAGTTTGAACACCGTTGAAGAAATTCTGGACTTCGCCACTGGAAAGCTTTGTAGTGCCATTATATTTGTGTGGTTATAAAAGCTTCTCTTTAAGGGTAAAACGAGTAAAATGAAGAGTTTAAAGTTGAATAATTATTTCTAAATTTAAAAATATTTTATTTATTTTGAAACAGACTAAAAAAAAGTATCTCATCTAATTTAAAATGGAAGAAGTAGCTATTCGGAGATTCATAAGAAGATGCAGTAAATCTCTATATATGGTATATTATGTATACTGGACAATTTTCATTGACAAACATTCCATAAATAAAAGATTTCTTACGATTCGCTATCCAAAATTCAAGATCAAGATCAAAGTTACAAATGGAAATAACTATTTTACAATCTGTTTACGAATTAACAAGTTATTAATGAATTAAGTATTATATATTTTGCTACTATATGAAGCACTCAAAACTGCATAAGGATTTCCTTTGACAGAAAATGGACAAGGCTTCGGTGATTACATTTTTCCTAGTTACCTTATTGATCTTTTCATGTGGTCAGTGTCTCTCTCTCTCTTCTTACTCAGTCACACACAATGATACAACACTGAAACATAAGTTATAACCTTAACAATGTTTGTATAATTATTTTTGATTGAAAAAAACTTACAAAACATGGTGGCCATCAGCAATAGATGTGGTCGCATTTTACAATTAAACTACATGTTCAACTCAACACAATTATTTTGGCTCAAACCATGTACGTATAAGTGTAAAAACCATTAATATTCGAACTCAATAACTCTAATGATCGGTTGGTTCAATGGCAACCCGAACGCTTAAAGTTCAGATTCTAGATCCGCCTCTTATTTGTGTACCACTATTTTATATTATGTTTTTTGAGCTAACTACAAATTTTTTAATCCTCAGATGTGGTGATAGCAGATGATGAGTGTACGACGGTAAAAGATTGCCATTTAAAATGCGTAGATGGGATTTTAATTTGTCTAAACAGGATATGCATTTGTAGTGCTAATCCAAATGATCAAGAAGGTGGTGGCCTTGGTGGAAAGTATTAAAGCTAGTGGAGTTTGCTCATATGAATCTAATTAAATGCCTTATTTGGCTATTGAAGATTATGTTTTAAGGAGTATCACAATATTAGATAATATAATGTTTGTGTGATGACCCGATAGGTCATCTTATAATTTAAAATAAAATTCTGTGTTTCGAGGCCTTTAAAACCTCATTTGATTCCTCCTCGATTTACATGCGCAGTCCGGGCGTGTTTCCGAAAAGCTTTTATGTTAAAAGTTGATGAAAATAATATTTTTTTACTTTAAAAGTTGATTTAGTTGACTTCGGTCAACGTGTTGAGTAAACGGATCCTGACTCGTATTTTGACAGTCTCGGTGGGTCCGTATCAAAATATGGGACCTGGGCGTATGCCCAAAATCAGATTTGGAGGTCCCTAGCCCGAGTTATGAATTTTTGTTAAAAATTATAAGTCTGAAAATTTAATGGTTTTTAAGAGATTGTTAATGTTTGATCTTGTTGGTATCGGGTTCGTATTTTGGTTATGGAGTCTGGTACAGGTTCAATATAATATTTAAGTCATTTGTGCGAAATTTGGTGAGAAACGGAGTTATTTTGACGTGATTCGGGTGTCAAGTTGTGAAAATAGGAAATTTGAAGTGTTCATGGGAAATTCATGTGATTTAGTGCTAAATTCGCAGTTCTAGGTGTTATTTTGGTGATTTGATCGCGCGAGCAAGTTCGTATGATGTTTTTAGACTTGTGTGCATATTTGATTTGGAGCCCCGAGGGCTTAGGTGAGTTTCGGATAAACCACGAAGTGATTTGAAACTTAGAAAAACTACTGGTGTCCTTCAATCTTGTAGCAGGCCTCAGACCTCGCAAATGCGAGGTCAAGCTTCTCATTTGCAACCACTGTTTGGTTCGCATTTGCGAGCTTCTCATCGCAATTGCAAAGAGAAGCTGGGCCAGCCTAAATTTGCAAATGCGAACAATCCTTCGCATTTGCGATAGGGACATGGGAAAGGTAGACTTCGCATTTGCGATCAGCTCAGCTCGCAATTGCGAGCATTTCTTCGCTTTTCGAAGGAAGAAGGAGTGTGAGAGACCTCGCAAATGCGATGCTTTTCTCGCAGTTGCGAGCTTCGCAATTGCGAAGCTCAGGTCGCAAATGCGACATCTGCAGCTTTGTAAAAGGGACTTAGACGGGATTTTTGATTCATTTCCCAAATTTTCAAAACCTAATTCACAAGAGGCGATTTTTCAAAGACCATTCCTTCCCCAAATCATAGGTAAGTGATTCTAAACTAGTTTCTTTCAATCTTTCACTTCATTTTACAAGTTTTCAATCTAGAATCTAAGATTTTCATGGTGGAATTGGGAATTTTTGGTAGAAGCTAGGGATTTTGAAATTTGGGGATTTAGACCTCGAATTGAGGTCAGATTCCAAGACCAATTGTATATCCGGGCTCGGGGTTGAATGGGTAATGGGGTTTCGGTCCAAATTTCGGGTTTGGACCAAGCGGGCTCGAGTGTTGACTTTTGTTGACTTTTTCAAAAATGGCCTAAATTGAATTTCTTGCTATCATGGGTAGTTCCTAAGGCCTGAATTGAATTGTTTGGTTGGTAATTTGCTAGATTCTATTGGTCCGGAGGCTTGTGTGAAGGGAAAAGCGGTGATTGAGCTTTGAGTTGGCCGTTGGAGCGAGGTAAGTGTTGTGTCTAACCTTGCTTGAGGGATTAGGTATTGTTGCCAATTTGCTACGTGTTTGGTTGTTGAGTACAACGTATAGGTGAGGTGACGAGTGCCTATGCATTGTTGTCGAGTCATAGCATGCGAGTGAGTCTTATTCTTATAATCGTTGTATTTTTTATTCATATTGTTCGTGCTCAGACTTGTTATTCTTTATATTTTGAGCAACTCTATCATGTTTTACATAAATTGATATTGATTGAGTATTGACTCAAAGTTGAGGTTGACGTTGTGGAACTAAATGTTGAAGTGAGACTTGTTATTGATAATTCCATCTCCCTATTGCTATTATTCTTTGTTTTGGTGAGGAAGAGTGTAAAGCACGAAGGGTGATGCCGTGCCATTTTATATTCATTATCATGTGAGGAAGAGTGTAAAACACGAAGAGTGATGTCGTGCCATTTCATATTCATTATCATGTGAGGAAGAGTGTAAAGCACGAAGGGTGATGTCGTTCCATTCTATATTCATTATCATCGTTTCTTTCATTTATTATGGTGAGGATGAGAGTAAAAGCACGAAGGGTGATGCCGTGCACTTGTTTTTACTATGTTTAATATTTTCATTGGTGCAAAGCATGTTGTTTGCTGTGTTTCTTTTCTGTTACCATTTTTATGATCTTGTACTTCCCTCAGCATGTTTCCTCTCCCATATTTATCCGTTTAGCTTCTATCAGTTGCTATTATGCCTGCATATTGTTTAACTGCACAGGTTTATGTATGTGTCTTGTCTTAGCCTCTACTTCGCCGAGGTTAGGCTCGACAGTTACCAGTACATGGGGTCGGTTGTACTGATACTGCACTCTGCACTTTCTGTGCAGATTTCAGTACTAGACCGTGTTAACCCGAGTTGAGCTGCTGACTTCAATCCCACAGGAGACCCAAGGTAGATCTGCCGGCGTTCGTAGACCCTGGAGTCCCCTTCCAGTTATTTCAGTTTAATGTTTCTTTCATTCGAAAACAGTGGTATTTTCCTTCAGCCAGTATTTGTAGTAACTCTTAGAAGTTCGTGAATTGTGACACCAGATTCTGCGTAGTTGTGTATAAATATTTGGTTATTATGAGCTTCCGCACTTCTTTAAATCTGTTGTGATATAATTGATGTTATTTACTGAATCGTTTACGAGTTAGCGTATGATGTTCTAAACGTCAATACCACACAAGAGGGGGGGGGGTTGATTTGTGTGGTACTCAATTTTTCGCTTAAACTGCTTCTGGAAGGACCTGGTTCTTCTAGGTGTACTTATTACTACTGTTTGCGGAATTAAAAGTACATAAAATAAAGAACACGGAGATTTTACGTGGAAAACACCTGGCTCAAAAGTGAAAAAACCACGACCTACTACTCAGTAGGTTTTTTCCAAACTTCCACTAAAATCACTGAGCCAAAACTGCATTTACAAAACTCTTTGTAAACCTAAGGATTAACTCTAATCCTGTTGTGGCAACCAGCCTCTAACTGTTGCGACAACTTCAAGTCAACTCTAACTTGAATACTCAAAATACCTATTACAATTGCTTCTAGATAAAGCTGAAAGGTACAATATGAAACACCTACTATAATTGAACTAGGAATAAAGAAAGACACATAAAACTCTTTATGGAGCTGGTTCTTCAATCTGGTTCATGTAGCTTCAGGTTTGCACACTTGAACCACACACGAACTGCTTGAAAAAAGCCTTGCTATTTTGCTCCCAATTCACGTTTAACTTCTGCGATTTTGTGCAACACATTTAATGTGAGAGCATCCTGCAATTTATAGAGTTAGTAGATGAAGAAATAACTAGAGTTCTGATGCAACTCTTCCTTGGTGGAAGAGTTCTAGTTGATTTCAACTTCTAACTCCTTCCCTATCCTGACTCGTGTTCTCTTTGATTAAGGACTCCTTCTCCTTATCAATTATGCAACCTTTTCGATTAGGAGATATTAAATACACCAAGTTAAGCTTATCTCCTTCACGTGCATCCCACATGCTCGAATCTGCCCATTTTTGTGCACCTGAGGGATGGACCACTGGATGGACCTGGTTCATGTCTGAGTTCTTTTGTCAGTCTTCAAAACTAACCTTTACTTGGGCCAACAAATTCCCTCTTTTTGATGATGAGAAACACTATGCTTTTCATACACTTAGGCCCTGCCAGAACTCAGCTCAAACATCAACACAATGTTAGAAACATTTTTCCTTTATATCACTTATCATCAAGGACCAGGTACATTAGGTTATAAACATCACTGTTCAAAGTGTAAAGCACAACCTTTTACCCCCTTTTGGCATCATCGAAAAGTTGCATAAAATGTGAGATAACCAGATTTTAAAACTTACTCATGGCCACTGGGGCTACTTCAAATGCAATCATGAATTAATCATCATAGATCAAGCTAAGAACTTTAACCATCAAAGAAATATAAACAAACAGTTAGAGCAAAAACAGTGAATTTAATGATTGATAAGATTCTACCACAAAGCATAAGAAGAAATAAAAATACTGAAAACATGAGCAAAAGAAACAAAGTCCCGAATTGGGTCACTGGTTGATCTACACTAGGTTAGGATTTAAGGCTTGGAAGAGGTAGGGGCTGGGTTATTTGCTTGGAGAAGTTTTAGCATGTCTTGAAGAATTCCATCATTCTTCTCTTTTTCCCTTGCAAGTTCAGTTCTGAGAACATCTCTCTCAGATTCTACTTCAACCAATCGTGTCTTCAGCCTTGCTATCTCAATATCCTTTGCCTCACTCTCCTGTACCAAGACTCTGGCTTTGCTATTGATAGGTGTCTTTTTAAATGAACCGGGTTCATTAGGAATGACATTGACTTCATAATCGCAAGCAAGCAGAATATTAACCCCACTTATTCGTAGGTACCTTGAAATGTGCAAGCATAGTTGTGAGAATGAAACCATAGGGAATGGCATGAGTTTTGGTGCCATTGATAACTCTATCAGTAGGTCCGCGAGGGTTTCCTATTCAGATGGAACAGGTTCATCTATAACTATTCCAAGTTGAACCAACCCCTCAGCAGCTTCGCCAGACCCACTTCCCCCTGTTTTGCTCACACTCTCTTCTATTTCAGTAAATTCCTCTCCCCAAACAACCATTGCACCAGTGTCTTTTATTATACCAACAGAAGTGGGTGAAGAATCAACCACTCTTGTACCCTTTCCCCTCACAGTACTCCTAGCACCCTTGCTCTTTTTTTTTGTTTCCCTTTTTATTTTTACCACCAACTTCTCTAGATTCTTTAGTCTCAACACCTGCAATAGATCCTACCAGCACAAATCTATTCTTCAAATTTGCAGCAACTTCAGAAATTGCCTCAGGAGTAACTTTAGAATCAGAAGATACCTGTTCAGTTTCGGAAGACCTACTTTCTTCCCCCTTAGTAGCAGACTTAAACGAATCTTCAGATTTCTAGGATTCTTCTTCCCTACCTGCTTTCAATTGCTTGTTTATTTCTTGATTTGCTCTCCTTCAGCGACAATCTTGCGAGCCATCATCTTTACTCTACTTTTCTTAGAGATTGGTGTTGTAGAAGGTGTGGAAGTGGTTTCCTATGGTGGTGATGAAGGATTTTCAGAGGTGTTCGACATATCTTGGCTAGGGTATGGAAGAGAAGAGAATTAGAATGTGTTTGGAAGATAAAAGAAGAATGAGAGTTTTTGACGGCTTGAGGGAGATGAAGTAAGGAATACACCAAAGCTGATCAATATTCAGAGGAATAATTGATGGGGTAGCTACATCTTTTCAGACTCTTCGAAGTTTAATCAAACTGAAATTCAGTTTTGAAGAGACGTTGGAGTGTATCCCTAGAATCTAGGTACTTCCATTTGGTTGGGACTCTTTTGAACGGGACTGGTTCACTTGTAACGGATATGTCCAAAAGGAGTTTGGTATTTGGTAGGACTCTCTGCTCATGATCCAAATATAGTTATTTCAAATTATGCAGAGTGTAGAAAACATACCGTGTTATCTTGATGAACCAGGTTCTTCACTGATAATTCTCTTGTGTGAGTCTAAATTTGCCAAAATAGAGAAAATATCATTAGAGATTAATGAGTCATTTTAACACATGGCACAAGAGTATACTATGGAAAGTATGAGACTGAGCAAGATTTAATCTAATTATACAATTTACTGACTTTTCTAACCAATATTTTTCTTTCATTTTTTTTTCGTTTAACCTTGAACTGGTCCTTTTAGGTGATCTTAATCATCCCTAATTCCAACCTGTTCCTCTCAAAGTGATCTCTACTTAAGGCTTTTGTGAAGATGTCAGCAATTTGCTTGTCAGTAGCACAAAACTCCATAGTGATCAAGCCTTTCTCATAGTTGTCCCTCAAAAAATGGTGTCTAACATCTATGTGCTTAGTTCTTATGATGAACCGGATTCTTAGTCATACTAATAGCACTAGTGTTATCACAGAAAATAGGAATGCAACCTACTTCAATACCAAAATCTACCAGCTGCTGTTTGATCCATAGCAATTGAGCACAACACGAAGCAGCAGCAACATATTCAGCTTCAGCAGTAGACAAGGCCACTGAATTTTGCTTTTTAGTAGCCCATGACACAAGACATGAACCAAGGAAGTGTGCCATACCTGAGGTGCTCTTCCTACCCACAAGGAAACCTGCATAATCAGCGTCAACATATCCCACTAGGTTAAAATTACTACTTTTTGGATACCAAAGGCAAAGGTCAGTGGTGCCTTTCAAGTATCTCAAAATTCTCTTAACAGAATTCAAGTGGGACTTCGTTGGATTTGCTTGAAATCGAGCACAAAGACCTATACTGAAAACAATGTCAGGTCTGCTAGTAGTAAGATACAAAGGAGAACCAATCATCCCCTATACAACTTCTGATCAGGTTCATCTATCCAATTTTGTGGATGTTGCAATAGGAGTGTCAATTTCTTTGGATGTTCCTTCCTGGTTTTGTTACTGAGGAATAGATTCATGGACAGGTTCCCTCGAGGTTTGAGGATCAGTTCCTCTCTAGTCAGTTCCCCCTGTCATGTTGCCCTGGGTGGAAGGACCTGTTCCATCACCTATTCCTTCCTGTATGCATCTTCAGGCTGGACTGTGGTTTCACCACTTGAATTTCTTATCAGCCCAATCTCTTCATTATCTTGTTCCTGCCTCTCAGAAAGAATGTTAGTCTTAAAACAAATAATATACATACTTTTTTCTACACACATAGTTCTTGTACTGTCTATCTTATAAGCTTTACTATGTGAAGAATATCCCAAGAATACTCCCTCATCACTTCTGGGATCATACTTACCTAGGTAGTCTTTGCCATTATTGTGCACAAAGCACTTGCATCTAAATGCCCTAAGATGGGATATATTTAGCTTTATCCCTTTAAGTGACTCATAGGGAATCTTCTTAACAAGAGGTCTAGTCATGCAACTATTTATGATGTAGCATGCAAAAATTCAGCAAACTTAGCATTTTCAAATTCAGTTCCATGATCAGAACTAATTGATGCAAGTTGATTACCTAGTTGTTTCTGAGTTTTTTCTAACAAAAGAAGTAAACATGTCAAATGCTTCATCTTTAGATGTTAAAAACAATGTCCAAGTAAACCTAGAGTAATCATCAACAAGCACAATCACATATCTTTTACCACACCTGCTTAATGTTCTCATTGGACCACAGAGATCCATATGGACCAGTTCCATCGTTCTGGTGGTGCTTACCACTTTCTTGCATTTAAAAGAGGATCTTACCTGCTTCCCCCTTGCACAAGCCTCACAAACTTTATCTTCCTTGAACTTGATGTTAGGCAGCCCTATCACCAGATCCTTGGAGACTAATTTGTTGAGTTGACTCAGACTTGCATGTCCAAGTCTCTTGTGCCAAAGGAGGGGATCATTGTCCAACACACTTAAGCAAGTGAGTTCATTTTCTAAAAGTGTGGACAAATCTACAATGTATGTATTGTTTACTCTTTTTCCCTGCAAAACAATCTTGTCAATGGTAAGATTAATCACAAAATATTTGGTAGTGGTGAATGCTACCAAGTTACCTTTATCACATAATTGTGATACACTGATTAGACTGTACTTTAGGCCATCTATCAAGTAGACATTCTCAATAGAGTGAGAATCAGTCTTACCTACCTTTCAACCTCAATGATCTCACCTTTCTTCCCATTTCCAAAGGAGACATTACCTCCTTTGAGGTCCTCAAGTGAAAGGAACTGGTTCTTGCTTCCTGTCATATGCTTTGAGCAGCCACTATCCATGTACCATATTTGGATGCTCCCCTTCACTTGGACCCGCAAAAGGAAATCAGGGGTTAGTATTAGGAACCCAAACTAGTTTGGGTCCCTTTCTATAGGCAAAAGGGTGAATCAGATTCTTTTTAGCCCAACCTGGCAGCCTATTTTTCCCTTGAACAAATTCTTTATTCTTTTGACTAGCCTTTTCTTTTGCAATACATTCACATTTATAGTGATCAGTTTTACCACAGTGTGTGCAAATTTTGTTCTCAGGAAGTGTGAGGTACTTGCTTTTGGGATCCCACTTAGGTGCAGGGGTCCCGTATCCAACTCCTCTCTTATTGCTACTATGGTGTTCATGTAGCCATGAAAGTGCATTGGAGGATCTATTCCATTTACAGGTTCTATCTAGCTCGTGCTTAACCTTGTTTAGATCCTCCTTAAGGACTCTTATCTGCTCATCTCTTTTGTACAACTCATCTTTCATTTTTCCTACATTTTCTTCTAAAGTGAGTTGTGTGTCATCAGATTTCTTTTTATTAGTTCCTAATTTCAATTTTAGATTTTCAGATTTAAGCTCTAGGACTGTGGTGTCAAGTTCATGAACCCGGTTCTTCAACTCAGTATTTTTACTATCACTTTCACTAGCCCTAAGTTCCAGGTTTTTGCACTTAGCTTTCAAAATCACACACTCCTTAGACAGCTGTTTGTTTTCATTGTTTAGATCCTCAGATTCATCAATGAAATCCAGGAGTAACTCAGATAGCCTTTCTTTAGACAAAAATTTAATCTTGTCTTTGAGATGAATTATACTTACCTCAGATTCCTCATCGGATTCTCCAATTGCCATAAGTGCTTGTTCATCTCCATCTACATCCTCTGAGTCATCATCTGAGCTTTCACCCCAAGCAGCAACCATAACCTTTGTTGATCCTTTGTTCTTCTTGTGATGAACCTGTTCCTTCTTCCTGTTCCTTCGTTCAGCTATTTCCTTCTTCCATTCAATTTCCCATTGAGGGCAGTTTTTGATGTGGTGATCAGTCTTCCCACACTTGTAACACCCCTCATTGGTTTGTTTTTCAGGAACCCTTGGTTTGATGTAGCTTCCACTTCTTGAAGGACCATTTTCTCTCATTAGGTACTTCTTGAAGTCCTTTGTGATCATGGTAATTTCATCCTCCTCTAGATCAGCACCTTCAGTGATTCTGAATGCCATGCTCCTTTCCTTATTGGGTGCATCCATCTTCATGGTTTGCCTTCTAAGTTCATAAGCAGTGAGATTTCCAATTAGCTCATCCAACTTAAGAGTGCCAATGTTCTTTGATTCCTGAATAGCTATGATTTTGCTTTCCCAAGAGATTGGCAGTACCCTTGTCAAAATCTTCTCAACTTTGTCTTCTTCAAGAATAACCCTTCCAAGAGACTTAAGTTCATTTGTCAGTGTAGTGAACCTAGTATACATCTCTTGGATAGTTTCTCCTTCCTTCATAGTAAAATTCTCATATTGAGAATACAGCAGTGTTCCTCTGAACCTCTTCACTTGAGGTGTTCCTTCATGAGCCACTTGCAAAGTGTCCCAGATTTCCTTAGCAGTGGTACAACTTTGGATCCTGCTGTACTCATCTGGACCTAGTCCACATACAAGCCATTTCTTGGCTTTAGCATTTTTCTCCTACTTCTTCAGGTCTTCAGCAGTGCAGTCAGCCCTTGTCTTTGGCACGTCCACTCCTTCAGCATTCTTCTTAGTAGTTGCTAAGGGACCATCAGTGACTATGTCCCAGAGTTCATAATCTTCTCCAATGATGTGATCCCTCATCCTGTTTTTCCACCAAGAGTAGTAGTGGCCATTAAAGAGTGGAGGCCTATCAGTGGATTGCCCTTCCCAGTTCCCAGGTGGTGCACTCATGTTGATCTTTTCCTAAGGTGTTAGCCTCTTCAAGGATAACCTGCTCAGATACCAATTGATGTTCTAAACGTCAATACCACACAAGAGGGGGGTGATTTGTGTGGTACTCAATTTTTCGCTTAAACTGCTTCTGGAAGGACCTGGTTCTTCTAGGTGTACTTATTACTACTGTTTGTGGAATTAAAAGTACATAAAATAAAGAACACAGAGATTTTACGTGGAAAACACCTGGCTCAAAAGGTGAAAAAACCACGACCTACTACTCAGTAGGATTTTCCCAAACTTCCACTAAAATCACTGAGCCAAAACTGCATTTACAAAACTCTTTGTAAACCTAAGGATTAACTCTAATCCTGTTGTGGCAACCAGCCTCTAACTGCTGCGACAACTTCAAGTTAACTCTAACTTGAATACTCAAAATACCTATTACAATTGCTTCTAGATAAAGCTGAAAGGTACAATATGAAACACCTACTACAATTGAACTAGAAATAAAGAAAGACACATAAAACTCTTTATGGAGCTGGTTCTTCAATCTGGTTCATGTAGCTTCAGGTTTGGACACTTGAATCACACACGAATTGCTTGCAAAAAACCTTGCTATTTTGCTCTCAATTCACGTTTAACTTCTGCGTTTTTGTGCAACACTTTAATGTTAGAACATCCTGCAATTTATAGAGTTAGTAGATGAAGAAATAACTAGAGTTCTGATGCAACTCTTCCTTGGTGGAAGAGTTCTAGTTGATTTCAACTTCTAACTCCTTCCCTATCTTGAATAGTGTTCTCTTTGATTAAGGACTCCTTCTCCTTATCAATTATGCAACCTTTTCGATCAGGAGATATTAAATACACCAAGTTAAGCTTATCTCCTTCACGTGCATCCCACATGCTTGAATCTTCCCGTTTTTGTGAACCTGAGGGATGGACCACTGGATGGACCTGGTTCATGTCTGAGTTCCTTTGTCAGTCTTCAAAACTAACCTTTACTTGGGCCAACAGCGTATTTAATTTCTAATTGTTGGCTTTTCTAGCAATTGAAAGGTTAGGCACCATCACGGTCCCGACGGTGGGAAATCTGGATCGTGACAGTTTGTTTGACGAAATAAATGGGAACAGTATTTCATTACTTATTTGTCATGACCAGAAACTTTTGTTCCTTTTCTAGTTTGGATCTTCAGTTTCTTATGAATATTGTTGAGTACAATAATTTTTAGAAATGAAGATATTCGGGTTTGCAGAAATGGCGGGTAAGGGTTTATTAAGAATAAATTTTGCAATGCAAGGTAGAACTTTACTAACAACTTGTTTAGATGGTTGTTACATGTTATTTTATAATGTATCATATTGCATTGTACTATATTGTATTGTATTGTTTGATGAATACAATGTTTAGATAGATTGTATCCTTTGCTGTTGTTTCATGATGTCATGCACAAAAAAAATTAAGAATAAACTTGCAACATTACTGAGAAAAAATAGGACACAAAGCAGAATTATTATATAAAAAAGTAGGGTAAATGATAAAATATGATTTTTTAACAATAAAGAAGGACAAAATGAGAGAAAAAATAAGATAACAACGCCACCACACCAAATCAGTCGTACATAAAGTGAAACTTTTCAGCGTTATGTAATGACGAATTTAACGATACGATACAATAAAATTTATGTACCAATCAAAAAAACATTGTATTTAAAGTAATAATATGATATAATACAATAGGTAACAATTACCCAAACAAGCTGTAAAAAACTACTATCATTTAATTTTTAGTTTCGTGTAATTATCATGTAATGGTGTACTGAAGTCACGTGCCTCTATTTATAATGAGTCGGTTAATTAGTTAGTTAGAGGAAGTGCACATGTGTGTTGTGTATATATGTACAGTGTCGCGCCCCCTTTTTCTTGTGAAATCGGGTTTATGACATTTGGAGGGACAACTTGTTCCTTTTGGGAACTGGGTTTGCATTTGAAGAGTCGCCACCTAATGATTATGGTGCATTAGGACACCAATAGAGATTCAACTCTAAGCTTGTTTGAATTATCAGAGATTAGGTAAGGGCTTGAAATTATCCTAAGGGGAAGGTGTTAGGCACCCCTCAGGATCCACTAGTGTGGTTCCCGGCCAGACAGTTATTGTGAATTTGGGGTGCAATTAACATGTAAGTAGATAAGGCTCAAGTAAGAGGGGATTTCAATACATAATGGTTTGAAAGTAAACAAATTTGAAAGAACAATCAAAGAGCTAATTTTTTAAATAAAGAGTTACAATGCTGAAAAAAAGAACAAAGAATAAAGGAAGGGGGGGGGGGGTCGTAGGTTTATTAAAAATATGGATCACCCCACACAATGTCCGGTAATAACTCCTCAATGAGGGGATACACGTGACATTATCGCGTGGTCATCATATCCATATCTACCCTTTCCACCCCGTTAAGGTATTAAAGCGCGGATTGGTCTCGATTACTTATTGCATGCTATTACCTGTCTCATTCCTATCAGTCCCGGAGGCATTTAGGACTACTAATCCTAAAAGGGAGGGGTATTAGGCTTATTTGAAGTTTCAAAGGTAAAAATTCTAAGGCGACATACAAAACATATAAAGACTGCACATTAAAGGGGGAAACACATAAGTATATAAGGCTCAAGTATACCTCCTCAAACAAAAGCACATAATAGCATGACTTGCACATACTTTTTAGGTCTGATTTAAAGCACACAGAGACGAGGGAAGTTAATTGTTGAGGCAACTTAGTTTATTACATAACTCAGATAAGAAGTCCGAATCAGGCCTGCCTGCTGGTTGTAGCAATTAACAAAGCGGATTTAGTTTTACAATTATTATCCTAAGGCTTGCCTGATTGCTTAGACGGAGTCCTATAAGCATGATGTCTATTCAATTCAGAAGGTGATGAGACAGTAAAAACTCGAAATGAATTATTTGAAATCCTATAGGCATGCTTGGTAAACCTTGTTAAGTAAGGGGATTAGATTATTAAAAGAGGTTCAGAAGGGACAAAATTAAATAAGACTAGTTACAGGTTCTGCAGGTGATAGTATCTACTATTACTGATTTTCAATCCCTATGAACAGGATATCTAATATTGAATGGGAATGAAACGAGCCAGATTTTATTTAAGAATCCATGCAGGCATGATTTCTATATGTTACTGATTTTAAAATTACGAATGTGATACTTATTTATAGACGTTCAGAACCTAAAGCATGATATCTAAGTGGCGTGCATAATTCGAATACGAGCTATAGGCAGGTTATCTAGGTGTGAAACTGAACAAGCAAGATTTAGTATAAGTCCTAGAGACATGATTTCTAATGCAGTTTGAAAGTGCAGAATTAAAAGAAGTCCTATAGACATATTTTCTAATGCAGTTTGAAAGTGCAGAATCAAAAGAAGTCCTATAGACATATTTTCTAATGCAGTTTGAAAGTGCAGAATCAAAAGAAGTCCTATAGACTTTTTTTCTACCCTTGCATACATAATTACCCAACCCATTTCACTAGCCAGCCCCAAATATCCATTACAAATTATTACAAACCAGGAATAATAAATTACATCAGAAAAAGTATAAAGAAAAATTACAACCAGAGGAAGCCCGATTCTTGACTTCCTCTTTGAGTAATGAGATAAACCAACTCAAAGACCACTGATCCAAAGCCTTTCTCAGACTTGAGTGTGTCAGAGTTCCCTAAGTGCCTCAATAGGACCTCGGGCGGTGCTCACACCCAAGTTTCATAACCAGAATAGGGACAAGTGCATTGTGGAAGTGCCAGCCCTCAAGTGTCCAAGTTCAGAGGGAGCTCATGGGTCCCAAGGCAAGGCTCACACAAGGGGGGGGGGGGCAGAACTTAAGTCTAAGAAGATAGTGCAAGTACAGAAACAGAGTTCTAAGAGCTGAGGGAATAAAGGAGAGGGGTAAAGGGTGGTAGGGAAACAGCTACAGAGTTGATAACTTCATATAAAAGGGGTTCAGGGGTCGGGAATTGCAAAGAGCCTATGTAATTAGGCAAGGGTCAACTTTGGGCATGCACAACAATAGAAGATGCTGGCATGCCTATAAGCCCACCAGAACACACAACACTAGAGAAAACACAGAGGTTATGATCCCAGGGGGATCAAGTTTGAGTCATGGACAACAATGTTCAATACTGCCATGCCCCATACCAAACATAGATACCAAACACATTGGGGATAGGGATTTAAGGTTCACAAAACATTAATTTAGAATAGGAGAAAAGAAATTACAGCATGCTACATAAAGGTACTGAAATAGATTCAAGCAGTAGGCAGACAAGAATACAAGAACATTAAGTAACCATGTTGTTGTTGATGCAGTAAGCTTAATTAGAACATACCAGTTTAAAGAAGCAAAATGCAGTAAAAAAGGTAGCAGGACTTCGAAATATAGCTTTGGCTTTCAGCCAGCTATACAGGCCATAGTACAAGTAGTAAAGCAAGAGAGAGCGTTTGAGTGTAAGTGTGAGTTCAGAATTAAGAGTGTTCGTGTGTTTGTGTTAATGAAAGAGCAAGGTACTTATAGTTTGAAAACAGGTAGAAAATAAGGCAAGAATCATAGTTTAGCAGTAATTATGGAACTATGTGCTAATTAAAATCAAATCAGTATAAGTACTTCCTTTAATTAAGGAGTTAAATTTAAACGGTAACATGCAAATACTACATAAGGAAAGAAATCACGTAAGGCTGAACATAACAAATAAGGAAATATTTTCAGCATAGTACAAGTACACAATATGTAATAGAAATTAGGTTCATCAGATTCTAATCAAGGAAATGTCAGTAAGAATCAAATACCAATGTAACCAAGGTAAGGGAATTAATCAAATTGAGTAGAAAAGTAGGGATCGAAGGTTCAAAGGAAAGTGTCCAAATTAGACCAAGAAACAGGAAAATCAGTAAGGCGAAACAAGAAAAGAACCAGTTACTTAACACGAGTGCAATTAGAATTTCACAAGGGATGGTTTGAAATCAGTCCGAAATTGAAGGTCATTTAAGAGGGGAATTCAGCATATAAATACAGTGCATAAACATTAGGCATGCGAGGCCAAACTATGGCAAAGGGAAGCAACATGCAATAACAATCACATAGTCAGTAGACAGTGAACTATCGAAACATGGTAGTCACATAGGTCAACTTCATTAGCTTAGTAATAGAGAATAGAGAGAGTAAGCATGCAAAGGTTCAAGTAAAAAGGCCCTTCTGAAAAAGTATAGTCGAGTTTCAATGATAGCAGGAAGTCAAAATCACATAAAGAAACAAATGCTAAAACAAAAAGATTTCAAATCCAGTCGAGCAACTTCAAACAGATGAGTTGCACAAGCAGCTTCAGAAGCTCGAATAGGCCCCAAATAAATTAGGGTTTTTGAAACCAATCGAACTCAAAGATGACGAACAAGTAAATCACACAATAAATAGTCTCAGAAACTCGAATGAACCCAAACTTAGGGTTTTCAACACCAATCGAGTCTAGGGATGAAAAATTAATAAACCAAACAAAATTAACAAAAAATAGATTCATAAACCTCAAAAGAAATTAAGGCTTTTAACATGAAAACTCCAGTATAAGAATGACATAAGGAAACACAGCAGAACATGTCAAAAATCAGAGAAAGCTTCGAAATAACTTAGCAAAAAAACCTAATCGGAAAAGATAAAGGGTTTTGAAGGTAGAGTTTTAGAAGAAACTTTGAGAAAAACATTTAGAAGTTTAGAGCAAACACAGATCTAAAACAAATCTAAAAGAAACGGAAGAACCTTAAAGGTTAGGGTTACAAAAGAACCCCAAGTGGTGAGAAAGGCTTTGAAAACCATCGATCCAAGCAGGAGAGTCAAGAGTCAGACTCGAATAGCCATGGCTGGCCGGAGAAAGGTCAGAGATGACCGGAGAACAGTCATAAACTGAAAACGACCAAGGTCTGGACCAAAATTTTCCAGGATCTAGCCTTGAAACCATGATAATCGGGCATGTAGAAGCTATAGGAGGTGGATACAGGCCTCCGATGACCTTGGAAGCCATTGATTTGGGAGATTTTAGGGTTGTAGATGAGGGCGGCGGCTAGGGTTTGAGAGAGGATTGAGAGAGAAGGGGATTCAGAGGAGGCAGAGTGTATGAAATGGGGTTAGGGTTAGGGGTCATTTGAATTAAAAAAAGGTAAGGATTGTTGTTGGCCATTGATCTGAATGATCAATGGCCTGGATTAAAGCGGGCGAGTGGGTGGGTTATGAAGACGTGCATGGGTCGGATTAAACGGGGATTGGGTCAGGGTAATTGGGCCTCAGATTGGGTTTAATTGGGGTGCCAAATCAGGCTAAAATTGAAATGAAAATGGGCTAACAATTAAATAGCTACTTTTCCCTATTTGATTTATAAAAATAGTAAAATAATTTCTGGAAATAAATTAAATGTACTAAAATGACTAATAGTACATAATTATCAAATTAAAAATACTGGAATTAATTTTTATAGATATAAGCGTAATTAAATCTAAAAGAGGCTAATATTGTAATTATATGCAATTTAGCTTTAAAAATACTAAATAAATTTGTAAAAATATGTTAAAATTATATTAGCTATATTTTAGCATAAATATGAGAATCCAATAAATGAACTACCAAAATGATAATTTTTGGAATAATTATTGGGTTTTTTCTGGATATAATAGGGCAATAAATTGATTAAAAAATCTTTAAAAATTAAGGAAAAACAGTAAAATATTTGGACATACTTATATATGCATGCACATGCTATTTTGAAAGTATTTTGCATATTAAAAATATATAGGAAAAAATTGGGTATCAACAGCTGCCCTTCTTTACCCGGGAAGGATGAAAGAGTTGTCGGGTAAAGATATGATGGCCAATTTTTACCGAACAAAATGGTTCGAGGAGACTGGCTTCTGAGCTACCTACATATCCTTGGTCTTACAGGAATTAGGCCGTATGTAGTTCGTGATCCGTCGGCGGAGTATGCCGATGGAGACTTTCAAGAACGGACGCAATATTCAGGACGGGGAATGATTAAGGTTTGATAGGGCAGCGGGAACTGGAGCGGGATCGCTCCTGCCGAGATGGTTGTTGCTCGCCGGTTAACCTGCAAATAAGCAATACAAGCATATATGGTGCGTAAATTTAAACATGATGCAAATTTCCGTCAGACCATAAAGGTTGTCTTTGGACGGTTAGAATGACGTCCTTAGACCATGATTTCCTGGGCCATGAAGCGTATAATAAAGGATTCGCAGTCCATGAAATGATGCTCTCGGGCTATGAGGATGATGCCTCCGAACCATGACGCCTTTGAATAATGATATGCAAAGGATTAAAAGGGATCATCAGGCCATGACATGGTGTTCTCGGGCTATGAAGATGATGCCTCCGAACGATGACGCCTTTGGATAATTTGGCTATCTTTCAGCCCATGAGATGCAGTATTTGGCGATCTTTCAGCCCATGAGATGCAGTATTTGGTGATCTTTCAGCCCATGAGATGCAGTAGGTGGCGATCTTTCAGCCATGCAGAATGTAAATAAGGTGGCGATCTTTCAGCCATGCAGAATGTAAATAAGGTGGCGATCTTTCAGCCATGCAAATGTAGATAAGGTGGCGATCTTTCGGCCATGCGAATGTGGTGGCGATCTTTCAGCCATGCAAATATAGATAAGGTGGCGATCTTTCAACCATGCAGAATGTAAATAAGGTGGCGATCTTTCAGCCATGCAGAATGTAAATAAGGTGACAATCTTTCAGCCATGCAAATGTAAATAAGGCAGCGATCTTTCAGCCATGCAAATGTAGATAAGGCGACGATCTTTCAGCCATGCAAATATAGATAAGGTGGCGATCTTTCAGCCATGCAGAATGTAAATAAGGTGGCGATCTTTCAGCCATGCAAATGTAGATAAGGTGGCAATCTTTCAGCCATGCAAATATAGATAAGGTGGCGATCTTTCAGCCATGCAAATATAGATAAGGTGGCGAACTTTCAGCCATGAAAATGTAGATAGAGGTGGAGCTTAACCTCGGAAGGCAGAATGGTAGCCTTATGCAATGAGAAATGCAGATGGAGACAACGTTTAGTCTCGGAAGGCAGAATGGTAGCCTTATCCAATGCAAAATGCAGATGTAGACAGCGTTGAGTCTCAGAAGGCAGAATGGTAGCCTTATGTAAGAAATAAAAGGGGAAATGGTAATAGAGTTTTCTTAGCTGATAGCAGATTGCGGTATCGTGACTGTTGGGGACATCGTGACATACGGAATGCAACTGGTGCGTGTGGATAACAAATGTTGGTAAGTGCAACAGTTCTGAGAGTTGTATTCCTAAACAATGTTTGTCTCGTGAGTGTATAGTATGTCAGATGTTTTCGCAATCCAAGTGCTTGCATCCAAAGAAAAATCGTGAGTTTTATAAAGGGGGAGGTTAGTTCGTATCTCCGCTGGCTCTGCTTGACCTGCTTGGCTTTGCTCTAGTGATACTGTAAGTATCATTAGGGTAGCATTGCTAAACAAGCAGTTTTCAGCAATAATCATGCATGGTTTAGTAAAAATATGACATAAGTACATAATTAAAAATAGCTTTCAGGTGAACCGACAACTGTGACATGGCTCAAGACATTGCGACCTCTCTTGCTTCAGAATTTTGAGGGTCCTCCTTAAAATTCTGCCCCAATTTAATGTGTTGATGCTCCTGACCGTTGCTTGCGACGACTGGCTGAAATCACTTCGGAATTTTGAGGGTCCTCCTCAAAATTCTGCCCAGTTTCCAATTGCGGGGGGAAATGGAAATTTTATTGAATTGTGACCGAACCCGTAGGGCTGCCTACGTATCCCCTCTTAAATGGGAATCAGGTCAGACGTAGTTCAATATACATCATATAGGAAAACATAAAGATTACACGTAGTAACGCTTGACTGCATCTGAATTAGTTGGTTTTGGCCAAACTTTTCCGTCCATTTCTGCAAGTATGAGGGCTCCTCCTGTTAAAACCCGGTGAACCATGTACGGACCTTGCCAGTTGGGAGAGAATTTCCCCTTGGCTTCATCTTGATGCGGAAAAACTTTCTTTAACAGCAACTGTCGCAGTGTGAACTGTCTCGGCTTGACTCTTTTGTTGAAGGCTTTGGACATTCTATTCTGATAAAGCTGACCGTGGCAAACTGCATTCATTCTCTTTCCAACTATAAGAGCTAGCTGCTCATAAAGACTCTTCACCCATTCTACATCGTCGAGCTCTGCTTCCTATAAGATTCTTAAGGAAGGAATTTCCACCTCGGCCGGAATGACGGCTTCTGTACCATAAACCAGCATATAGGGGGTTGCCCCAGTTGATGTGTGGACTATGGTGTGATACCCCAATAAAGCAAATGATAGCTTCTCGTGCCACTGCTTATGCTTCTCTATCATTTTCCTTAGTATCTTCTTGATATTCTTATTGGCGGCTTTTACGGCCCCGTTCATCTGAGGTCTGTAGGCTGTAGAGTTCTTGTGTCTGATCTCAAAAGTTTCACACATGGATTTCATTAAGTCCCTATTGAGGTTGGAGCAATTATCAGTAATGATTGATTCTGGAATCCCGAATCAACAAACGATGCGGTCGCGGACAAAATCTGCCACGACTTTCTTAGTCACTGCCCTGTAAGATGCCACTTCGACCCATTTGGTGAAATAGTCAATTTCTACGAGGATAAACCTGTGCCCGTTGGAAGCGGCAGGTTCGATTGGTCCAATAACATCTATTCCCCAAGCGGTTAAAGGCCATGGTGAGCTTGTTGCATTAAGCTCATTTGGTGGCACATTTATCATGTCTGCATGTATCTGGCAGCGGTGGCATTTCCGGACATACTGGATGCAGTCCATCTCCATAGTCATCCAAAAGTAACCAGCTCGGAGTATCTTCTTGGCTAAGACAAAACCGTTCATATGTGGACCGCAGGTCCCAGCGTGAATCTCCTCTAGTAGTCTGGATGCTTCCTTTGCGTCGACACACCTTAGTAATCCCAAATCAGGAGTCCTCCTATACAGGATTCCTCCGTTGTGAAAGAAATTGTTGGACAACCTCTGAAGTGTGCGCTTTTGAGTAGGATTTGCAAGTCCTAGGTATTCTCCTTTTGCCAAATATTCCCTGATATCATGAAACCAAGACTTTCCGTCTGCTTCTTCTTCAACATGGGCACAATAAGCTGGCTGATCATGGATCTTTACTGGAATGGGATCAATGAAGTTTTTGTCGGGATGCTGTATCATGGATGACAGGGTAGCCAGTGCATCGGCAAATTCATTCTGGATTCTGGGAACATGTCGGAATTCTATCTTTGTGAACCTCTTTCTCAACTCCTACACATGGTGCAGATACGGGAGTATCTTAGAGTTCTTGGTTGCCCATTCTTCTCGGACCTGATGTATGAGTAAGTCTGAATCTCCAATTACTAGCAACTCTTGTATGTTCATGTCAATGGCCATCTTGAGCCCTAGGATGCAGGCTTCACACTCGGCCATGTTGTTGGTGCACGGGAACCTGAGCTTGGCGGACACCGGATAATGCTAATCGGTTTCTGATACTAGAACTGCTCCTATGCCAACTCCCTTGAAATTTGCTGCTCCATTGAAAAACATTCTCCAACCATCATAGGATTCCGCAATGTCTTCTCCTATGAATGATACCTCTTCGTCAGGAAAGTACGTTTTCAGGGGTTTGTATTCTCCATCTACGGGATTTTCCACAAAGTGATCTGCTAGTGCCTGTCCCTTGATTGCCTTCTGAGTTACATAGACAATTTCGAATTCACTCAACAGGATTTGCCACTTGGCCAGCTTGCCAGTGGGCATGGGCTTCTGAAAGATGTACTTCAAAGGATCCATCCTTGATATGAGATATGTAATGTAGGCACAGAACTAATGTCTCAGCTTCTAGTCTACCCAAGTCATAGCACAACAGGTGCGCCACAACAGAGAATACCGGGCCTCGTACGGAGTGAATTTTTTTTTTGCCGAGGTAGTCAATGGCCTATTCCTTTCTCCCTGTTTCGTCATGCTGCCCCAAGATGCAACCGAAGGCACCATCTAGTACTGCGATATAGAGTAATAGGGGTCTACCTGGCTCGGGCGGGACCAAGATTGGTGGTGTTGATAGGTATTCCTTGATTTTGTCGAAAGCTTTCTGGCAGTCATCAGTCCATTTGGTGGCGGCGACCTTCTTTAACATCTTAATGATTGGCTCACAGATAACTGTAGATTGTGCTATGAACCGGTTGATGTAGTTAAGTCTTCCCAAGAAACTCATCACGTCCTCTTGTTCTTTGGCGGTGGAAGTTCCTGAATGGCCTTGACATTTGATGGATCCAATTCTATTCCTCGGCGGCTCACAATAAACCCAAGTAATTTTCCGGCAGGAACCCTAAATGCACACATTGCGGGATTCAGTTTCAGGTTGTACCTTCGCAATCTATTGAAAAACTTCATCAAGTCTTCCACGTGATTAGTGGCCTTCTTGGACTTGATGATAACGTCATCCACGTACACCTCAATCTCCTTGGGTATCATATCATGATAAATGGTAGTCATGGCCCTCATGTAGGTGGCCCCTGCATTCTTAAGGCCAAACGGCATCATCTTGTAGCAGTACATTTCCCACGGCGTAATCAAAGCCGTTTTCTCAGCTTCTTCTTCATCCATCCAGATCTGATGATAACCAGCGAAACAATCCACAAATGATTACAATTCATGCTTGGCGCAATTGTCGATCAGGATGTGTATGTTTGGTAAAGGAAAGTCGTCTTTCGGACTGGCCCGGTTGAGATCCTGGTAGTCGACAAAGACTCTGACCTTCCCGTCCTTCTTTGGTACTGCCACAATGTTGGCTAACCATGTCGGGTATTCTACTACCCTGAGAACCTTGGCTTTGACCTGCTTAGTGGCTTCTTCCTTGATTTTCAAACTCACGTCTGGCTTGAACTTCCTGCGCTTCTGCTTTACCGGCGGACATGTCGAATCAGTTGGCAGTTTATGGGCCACAATAGAAGTACTTAGACCAGTCATGTCGTCATATGACCAGGCGAATATGTCCCCATATTCCCTTAGAAATTCTTTGTATTCCTTCTTTTATGATGGTGATAAATGAACGATGATTCGTGTTTCCTTGACATTCTCTGCATCTTCCAGATTAACAATTTCCGTCTCGTCCAGGTTGGACTTAGGTCGATTTTCAAAGTTCTTAACTTCTTTGACGATCTCCTCGGGTATGTCATCTTCTTCTGAATCAATGTCTGTCTGTTACGCTGTCTCATTGCATGTCACAGTCATTGGTTCATCAAGATAAGTAATAGTAATGCTGTATAAGTAAAGTAACGAGAGAAAATAATAAGAGTGTTGATTTATAAGAAAAATCGAAATGCTTTGTTAAATTTCATAACTGTTTTGAACATTGAAGATCTTATTGCAGAAATCAAAAATGCGAAAGGAAAAATTAACTAGTAAAAATAAAAGATAGTGCATGATGCTTGTTCAGCCTTGCTACCCCAAGGCTTGTCGGGCTCTGGTTGTCCTGATGGTCCAATTATTGAGATATGCCCCTCTGCTTAAGATGATCATGCCAGAGTGCACGAACTAACCTTTGGGGAGGGGAATAAGACAAAAGTAAAAACAAAAAAGGTAATCAAGTTAGTGAGGATCATAAAAGGTATTGCAATATTTAAATAAGTAGTGCAGGAGTGTAAGGCGTGTCCCAATTTGGGAACCTCGTTGTGCCCGAGGTAGGCCTAGCGACAAATTGATTTGGAGAACTTAGAACGCTAAATGCCTCATTTTATTGACAAAAAATAGACGAATCCCAAATTGACATTAAATAAACAGGAAATGGAAATCACTAATGGCCATTGGCCTTATTACATTTTTATAAAGCGAAAAGAAAACCCCTATCTACTTGGCCCCAGAAGGACCTTCCCCAGATTCGGCATTCCTGGCTCCGTCGAATAGCTTTCCCAACTCGCGAAGTCCCAGCAATAGGTAGACCCTAGCTAGATATCCGCCTTCAGCCCCTTTAGCCTCTTGACAATCTTCAACCCTTTTGAAAAACTTTCTTTCCTGTCTCCAGGAGGGATGGTAGATTTCCTAGATATTTTCTGACGAGATTTTGATCACTAGAGTGTAAATCCTTTCCACCAACTTAGCAACCTTGGGTGGATGTTGGTGACCATGCCGAATCTGGGGACTTCGCGCCTCATATTTCTGCAAGGCAAATATGGTTAGACCCTTACCCCCACCAGACTCGACTATTTAATATCAACAATTAGCATGAAGCATTTAGTTCTCCAAATAAATGCACAGAACGTGATGATGTCCGTTTGGGGTTCAGGGAAACCCAGTGGACTTTGGACAGGCTATCTTAAAGGATCATTATGTGGACAACATAACTGACCCAATTATGTTTGACCATGATGCATGCACAGTTTAACAGAATAAGGTTTCTATGGGGTTTTAGACTGGTAACCTTGAGCGGACAACTCAAGGGGGAAAGGCACGAAACCGTCGACTACACCGTTGATCGACTGGTTTTACCGCAAATATGCTTCCGAATTTAGGGGGGTGATAATATAGGAAGAGCGCAACCACTCATTATAAGCGTTGCTATGGTATTTGTCTGGCACGAGTAGAATATGATGTTGAGCATGATTATGCAATAATTTAAAGCATGTTGTCACGTAATTGCATGTTAAGAAAGCAATAAATACATCAGTTTCATAATTTAAAGCAATAATTAAGGGAAGACAAAAAGACAAGTCAGTTTTGCAATTGAAGATAAAGATTGAATGCTTAAAGGAATTAAACAAGTAATTGCGCATAAAGAAGCATAAATTCACAATGGTAGTCTGAAATGGTAAAAGCCTAAATATCCCCAGCAGAGTCGCCATGCTATCGCGCCCACTTTTTCTCGCCAAATCGGGTTTATGACATTTGGAGGGACAACTCGTTCCTTTTGGGAACTGGGTTCGCATTTGAAGAGTCGCCACCTAATGATTAAGGTGCATTAGGACACCAATAGAGATTCAACTCTAAGCTTGTTTGAATAACCAGAGATTAGGTAAGGGCTTGAAATTATCCTAATGGGAAGGTGTTAGGCACCCCTCAGGATCTACTAGTGTGGTTCCCGGCCAGACAGTTATTGTGAATTTAGGGTGCAATTAACATGTAAGCAGATAAGGCTCAAGTACGAGGGGATTTCAATACATAATGGTTTGAAAGTAAACAAATTTGAAAGAACAATCAAAGAGCTGATTTTCTAAATAAGGAGTTACAATGCTGGAAAAAAAAGAATAAAGAATAAAGGAAAGGGGGGGGGGGGGTCCTAGGTTTATTAAAAATATGGATCACCCTACACAATATCCGGTAATCACTCCTCAATGAGGAGATACACGTGACATTATCGCGTGGTCATCATATCCATATCTACCCTTTCCACCCCGTTAAGGTATTAAAGCGCGTATTGGTCTCGATTTCTTATTGCATGCTATTACCTGTCTCATTCCTATCAGTCCCGGAGGCATTTAGGACTACTAATCCTAAAAGGGAGGGGTATTAGGCTTATTTGAAGTTTCAAAGGTAAAAATTCTAGGCGACACACAAAACATATGAAGAGTGCACATTAAAGGGGGAAACACATAAGCATATAAGGCTCAAGTATGCCTCCTCAAACAAAAGCACATAAATAGCATGACTTGCATATACTTTTTAGGTCTGATTTAAAAATTGTTGAGGCAGCTTAGTTTATTTCATAACTCAGATAAGAAGTCCGAATCAGGCCTGCCTGCTGGTTGTAGCAATTAACAAAGCGGATTTAGTTTTACAATTATTATCCTAAGGCTTGCCTGAGTGCTTAGACGGAGTCCTATAGGCATGATGTCTATTCAATTCAGAAGGTGATGAGACAGTAAAAACTTGAAATAAATTGTTTGAAATCCTATAGGCATGCTTGCTAAACCTTGTTAAGTAAGGGGATTAGATTATTAAAAGAGGTTCAGAAGGGACAAAATTAAATTAGACTAGTTACAGGTTCTGCAGGTGATAGTAGCTACTATTACTGATTTTCAATCCCTATGAACAAGATATCTAATATTGAATGGGAATGAAACGAGTTAGATTTTATTTAAGAATCCATGCAGGCATGATTTCTATATGTTACTGATTTCAAAATTACGAATGTGATACTTATTTATAGCCGTTTAGAACCTAAAGCATGATATCTAAGTGGCGTGCAGAATTCGAATACGACCTATAGGCAGGTTATCTAGGTGTGAAACTGAACAAGCAGGATTTAGTATAAGTCCTAGAGACATGATTTCTAATGCAGTTTGAAAGTTCAGAATTAAAAGAAGTCCTATAGACATATTTTCTAATGCAGTTTGAAAGTGCAGAATTAAAAGAAGTCCTATAGACATATTCTAATGCAGTTTGAAAGTGCAGAATCAAAAGAAGTCCTATAGACATATTTTCTACCCTTGCATGCATAATTACCCAACCCTTTTCACTAGCCAGCCCCAAATGTTCGTTACAAATTATTACAAACCAGGAATAATAAATTACATCAGAAATAGTACAAAGAAAAATTACAACCAGAGGAAGCCCGATTCTTGACTTCCTCTCTGAGTTATTAGATAAACCAAATCAAAGACCACTACTCCAAAGCCTTTCTCAGACTTAAGTGTGTCAGAGTTCCCTAAGGGCCTCAATAGGACCCCAGGCAGTGCTCACACTCAAGTTTCATAACTAGAATAGGGACAAGTGCAGTGTGGAAGTGCCAACCCTCATGTGTCCATGTTCGGAGGGAGCTCATGGGTCCCAAGGCAAGGCTCACACGAGGGGGGGGGGGGGGGCAGAACTTAAGTCTAAGAAGATAGTGCAAGTGCAGAAACAGAGTTCTAAGAGCTGAGGGAATAAAGGAGAGGGGTAAAGGGTGGTAGGGAAACAGTTACAGAGTTGATAACTTCATACAAAAGGGGTGGGGTCGGGAATTGCAAAGAGCCTATGTACTTAGGCAAGGGTCAGCTTTGGGCATGCACAGCAATAGAAGATGCTGGCATGCCTATAAGCCCACCAGAACACACAACACTAGAGAAAACACAGAGGTTATGATCCCAGGGGGATCAAGTTTGAGTCATCGACAGCAATGTTCAATACTGCCATGCCCCATACCAAACATAGATACCAAACACATTGGGGATAGGGATTTAAGGTTCACAGAACATTAATTCAGAACAGGAGAAAAGAAATTACAGCATGCTATATAAAGGTACTGAAATAGATCCAAGCGGTAGGCAGTCAAGAATGCAAGAATATTAAGTAACCATGTTGTTGTTGATGTTGTAAGCTTAATTAGAACATGCCAGTTTAAAGAAGCAAAATGCAGTAAAGAAAGGTAGCAGGACTTCGAACTATAGCTTTTCCTTTCAGCCAGCTATACAGGCCACAATACAAGTAGTAAAGCAAGAGAGAGCGTTTGAGTGTAAGTGTGAGTTCAGAATTAAGAGTGTTCGTGTGTTTGTGTTAATGAAAGGGCAAGGTACTCATAGTTTGAAAACATGTAGAAAATAAGGCAAGAATAATAGTTTAGCAGTAATTATGGAACTATGTGCTAATTAAAATCAAATCAGTATAAGTACTTCCTTTAATTAAGGAGTTAAATTTAAACGGTAACATGCAAATACTAAATAAGTAAAGAAATCACATAAGGGTGAACATAACATATAAGGAAATATTTTTAGCATAGTACAAGTACAAAATATGTAATAGAGACTAGGTTCATCAGATTCTAATCAAGGAAATGTCGATAAGAATCAAATACCAATGTAACCAAGGTAAGGGAATTAATCAAATTGAGTAGAAAAGTAGGGATCGAAGGTTCAAAGGAAAGTGTCCAAATTAGACCAAGAAACAGGGAAATCACTAAGGCGAAACAAGGAAAGAATCAATTATTTAACATGAGTGCAATCAGAATTTCACAAGGGATGGTTTGAAATCAATCCAAAATTGAAGGTCATTTAAGAGGGGAATTCAGCATATAAATAGAGAGCGTAAACATTAGGCATGCGAGGCCAAACTATGGCAAAGGGAAGCAACATGCAATAACAATCACATATTTAGTAGACAGTGAACTATCGAACATGGTAGTCACATAGTTCAACTTCATTAACTTAGTAATAGAGAAAAGAGAGAGTATCAGAAGCATGCAAAGGGTCAAGTAAAAAGGCCCTTCTGAAAAACTATAGTCGAGTTTCAATTATAGCAGGAAGTCAAAATCACATAAAGAAACAAATGCTGAAACAAAAAGATTTCAAATCCAGTCGAGCAACTTCAAACAGATGAGTTGCACAAACAGCTTCAGAAGCTCGAATAGGCCCCAAATAAATTAGGGTTTTTGAAACCAATCGAACTCAAAGATGAAGAACAAGTAAATCACACAACAAAATAGTCTCAGAAACTCGAATGAACCCAAACTTAGGGTTTTCAACACCAATCGAGTCTAGGGATGAAAAACAAATAAATCAAACAAATATTAACAAAAAATAGATTCAGAAACCTCAAAAGAAATTAAGGCTTTTAACATGCAAACTCCAGTAGAAGAACGACATAAGGAAACACAGCAGATCATGTCAAAAATCAGAGAAAGCTTCGAAATAACTTAGCAGAAAAACGTAATCGGAAAAGATAAGGGGTTTTGAAGGTAGAGTTTAAGAAGAAACTTTGAGAAAAACGTTTAGAAGTTTAGAGCAAACACAGATCTAAAACAAATCTAAAAGAAATCGGAAGAACCTTAAAGGTTAGGGTTTCAGAAGAACCCCAAGTGGTGTGAAAAGCCTCGAAAACCATCGATCTAAGCAAGAGAGTCAAGAGTCAGACTCGAATAGCCATGGCTGGCCGGAGAAAGGTTAGAGACGACCGGAGAACAGTCATAAACTGAAAACGACCAAGGTTTGGACCAAACTTTTCCAGGATCTAGCCTTGAAACCATGATAACCGGGCATGTAGATGCTATAGGAGGTGGATACAGGCCTTCGATGACCTTGGAAGCCATTGATTTGGGAGATTTTAGGGTTGTAGTTGAGGGCGGCGGCTAGGGTTTGAGAGGGGTTTGAGAGAGGATTGAGAGAGAAGGGGATTCAGAGGCGGCGGAGTGTATGAAATGGGGTTAGGGTTAGGGGTCGTTTGAATTAAAAAAAGGTAAGGATTGTTGTTAGTCGTTGATCTGAATGATCAACGACCTGGATTAAAGCGGGCGAGTGGGTGGGTTATGAAGACAGGCTTGGGTCGGATCAAACGGGGATTTGGTCAGGGTAATTGGGCCTCAGATTGGGTTTAATTGGGGTGCCAAATCAGGCTAAAATTGAAATGAAGATGGGTTAACATTTAAATAGCCACTTTTCCCTATTTGATTTATAAAAATAGTAAAATAATTTCTGGAAATAAATTAAAGGTACTAAAATGACTAATAGTACATAATTATAAAATTAAAAATACTAGACTTAATTTTTATAGATATAAACGTAATTGAATCTAAAAGAGGCTAATATTGTAATTATATGCAATTTAGCTTTAAAAATACTAAATAAATTTGTAAAAATATGTAAAAATTATCTTAGCTATATTTTAGCGTAAATATAAGAATCCAATAAATGAACTACCAAAATGATAATTTTGGGAATAACTATTGTATTTTTTTCTGGATAAAATAGGGCAATAAATTGATTAAAAAATCTTTAAAAATTAAGGAAAAATAGTAAAACATTTGGACATACTTATATATGCGTGCACATGCTATTTTGAAAGTATTTTGCATATTAAAAATATATAGGGAAAAATTGGGTATCAACATACAGTGCTCATGCTTTAATGATAATATACAGAATCAGATTTTCAATCTATCTTCCTCATTTACTCTGTTCTTCACCTTAGCTTCTAGATTCTTCGAACATGGTATTAGAGTAGCGATTAAGGCTCTAAATCTGCTTCTTCTTCGTCACCCAACTGGTTTGTCATTATCAAATCTGGAGTTGTCCGCCATGGGAGACACCTCAACACCTCAAATTGACCATTGTCATCTACTCTATCTTCAACCATCCGATACACCAGGAGCGATTCTGATATATATCAAGCTCACAGGCCCAGAAAATTACGAATTGTGTAGTAGATCAATATGTTTAGCTCTATTGGGGAAGAACAAGCTAGGTTTTGTAGAAGAAACATATGTGAAGAGTCTATACAAAGGAGAATAAGCAGATTTGTGAGAACAATGTAATGTTGTAGTTCTCTCATGGATTGGGACATGTCTGTCGCTAGAATTGTTGCCAAACATCGTCTATGCGTCAAATGCAGCAAAGGTCTGGGCTGAATTCAAGGAGAGGTTTGGAAAATGTAATTTGACTTGATTCTATCACCTTTGGACTCAAATTGGAACCTAACTCAAGGTACTGATTCTGTTACCACATACTTTACTAAATTGAAAGACTTACGAGATGAATGACTTTGGGGTCCTTATTAGCATACTACATATGATAGGAAATATTACTTTGTCACAATCGTTGATGACTATAGCAGATATACTTCGGTGTGTTTGATACACTCCAAATGTGAAGTGATAGTTGTGTTGACAAATTTCTTTTCAATGATGAAAAGTTAGTTTGGCATGAATGTTAAAACACTGAGATCTGAAAATGGTACAAAATTCTTCAATTCTAACTTTAGTGCTTTATTTTCTGCTCTTGGAATAGTTCATCAAAGTAGTTTCCCATACGCTCCACAACAAAATGGAACTGTGGAAAGGAAACATTGACATATTTAGGAAGTTGCTAGAGTTTTAAGAATTTAGAGTTCAGTCCCAATTGGATTTTGGAGTGAGTGTATTAGAACTGCAGTTTACCTAATTCAAAGGCAAGTCACCTTATGACATTCTTCATGGCAGAGCACCAAAACTAGAACACTTGATGGTGTTTGGATGTTTGTGTTATGCGAGTGGCTTACCAAGAGAAGACAAATTTCCTTGAAGATAAAAAAGAACAGTGTTTATGGGGTATTTAGAAACACTAAAGGAGTATAGGTTGTACTACTTGGAGTCTAAGTCCTTTTCGTAAGCAGAGATATTTCCTTCATTCCTTGTTGCTATTATTTGGTACCACTTATCGTTTATCTCTCCTTTTTTCTTTTATCTTCCATATTTCTTCCTTCCTTGCTTTCCTCTTCTTCTTCTTGCCCTTCCTGAGCCGAGGGTCTAGTGGTAACAGCCTCTCTACCTGTATTAGGTAGGGGTAAGTTCTGCGTACAGACTATCCTCCCCAGACCCCACCTGCTGGGATCAAACTGGGTTTGATGTTGTTATTGTTGTTGTTGTTGTTGAGATGTTTCCTTCATGGAACTGTATTTCCCTTCAAGGAAAGGAACTGTGGAGACAATGGAGATAGTGACTTGTTCTTACTGGATCTAGTGCCAACTGAGAGCATGGATCATATTACAACAGAATCGGGTTCTCAAATTACCAACCTAGATGATGAACAAGACATAGTATTTGAGACCTCTTCAGAGAGGACACATTTGGAGAACACATCAGATCTATAGGAAAACCTAGGCAATTCAGACACAAATATCAATTTCAATTGTAATGATAGAATCTCAGCATGCCAGCTGAGATTAACCAATATCAGGCGGTCACAAGTGAATAAGATGCAGGTGAGCAGTCTGTTGAACAAACTGCAGGTAAGCAGCTTGAAGAGTTAGCTGCAGGGGATCAATCTGATGACCAAGAATCAAACAAAACAAGACCTAGTAGAGTCACTAAGACTCTTACAAGGCTGAAAGACTATGTTACTGGAAAGAAGACTTCAGCCTTCTGCCAGTATCCTATTATTGATCACATATCTTTCAACCATCTACCTGAATCCTCTCATCTTATGTTTGTCTTGTCTCAACTGTTGCAGAACCAAGAAATTTTAAGGGAGCAGCTCAAGATGAGAAGTGGGTAGAAGCCATGCGGCAGGAAATAACTTCCTTGAGGACAACCACACCTGGAAAATTGATAATCTCCCAGTAGGTAAACAAAATGGGTGTATAAAATTATGTACAAAGTAATTGGAGAAATAGACAAATACAAGGCCAGACTAGTAGCAAAAGTTTACACACAACAAGAAAGTTTAGACTATCATGAAACATTCTCACCAGTTGCCAAGATGGTAACTATAAGAACAGTAATAGCTATTGCATCTTCAAGATATTGGGATCATTCACAAATGGATGTGAATAATGCTTTTCTACAAGAAGATTTGTTTGAAGAAGTATACATGGATTTGCCTCAAGGCTTCCACAGACAGGGGGAGTATAAGGTATGCAAACTAATTAAGTCACTCTATGGCTTAAAACGAGCTTAACAAACGAACATTAAGCTCATTGATGTCCTGATAGAAGCAGGCTATAAGCAGAGTTCTTATGATCATTCCTTATTCACAAAGAGGGCTGGAGATGATATAGTCATAATCTTGGTGTATGTAGATGATATTCTCATCACAGGGAGCAACAAGAAGCTGATTGAAGAAGCTAAAGATACCCTTCATAACAGGTTTAAAGTAAAGGACTTGGGAAAGTCAAGATATTTCCTAAGCATTGATGTTTTAAGATCTAAGTCTGGGATTCTACTTAATCAAAGAAAGTATGCTTTAGCATTGCTTGAAGACATTAGTTTGAGTGGGTCCAAACTTGTTACTACACCACTAGAGGTTATGTGACGACCCGGCCGGTCGTCTCATGAGTTACCGCTCCGTCTACCCCCATTTCTGCTTTTTATCGCTTTGTTCATCTGTGTTTTGAGGTATAGGGTTGGTTGGATTGAATCCGGATTGGTTTTGGTGAAGTTTGAGACACTTAATCTCTTTTAAGAAGGCTTAAGTTGGAAAAGTCAACCGGATGTTGACTTATGTGTTAGAAGGCTCGGATGTGAGTTCCGATGGTTCGGTTTAGCTTCAGGAGGTGATTCATGTCTTAGGAGTGTGATCGGAATGGGTTTTGGAAGTCCGGAGTAGAATTAGGCTTGAATTGGGGAAGTTGATATTTTGGCGACTTCCGATTGATAGGCGAGATTTTGATATAGGGGCCGGAATGGAATTCCGAGAGTTGCGGTAGCTTCATTATGTCATTTGGGATGTGTGTGCAAAATTTCAGGTCATTCGGACGAGGTTTGGTTGGGTTTTTGATCAAAAGCGTATTTCGGAAGATTTTAGAAACTTAGGCTTGAATTCGATGTATTTCGGGTGATTTGATGTTGTTTGAGGTGTTTTGAGGATTGGAACAAGTTTGAATAAGGTTTTAGGATGTGTTGGTGCTTTTGGTTGAGGTCCCGGGGGCTTCGGGGTGAATTCGGATGGTTGACGGGAAGATTTGAGACTTGAGAGATTGCAGAAAATTTGCTGCTTCTGGTGTTTTCGCACTTGCGGTTTGGGGGCCGCAGGTGCGGCGCCGCATGTGCGAGGGAGAGGGCGCAGAAGCGGTTCTGGAGGGGATTGTCAGGAACTGTAAAAGCGGTATGGGGACCGCACCTGCGGAGTCGCAGATGTGACCAGTTGACCGCAGATGCGTTATGTGGCCGTTAAGTGAGTTTCGCAGAAGCGGAGGAGTTGAGCGCATATGCGGTACCGCAGAAGCGGGTTTTGGACCGCAGATGCGGAAAGGCCTGGGCAGACAATATATGTTATTTCACTTCGCGATTTTGGGTTATTTCACCATTGTTGCCTTCGACCTTGGAGCTTTTTGGGCGATTCTGAAGAGAGAAATCAAGAGACTTCATTAAGGTAAGGAATTTTGGACCTAAAACACACTTCTATGGTGATATTTCATGGATTAAGACTGAAATTAAAGGAATTAAAGGACTAAAAATGGAGGATTAGGGCTTGAGTTTAAGAAGCCTTTAAATAGGGATCTGAGGGGTCATTTGGACTCTGATTTCAGTAATTTTGATATGTATGAACTCGTGGGGAGAGAAGGAATCCGTTGGTGTAAAAATTTCTGAGTTTCCAGAAGTGGGCCCGGGGCTCGGGTTTTGCTAATTTCGGGATTTTTGGTATTTTTCGATTATTTTCGTTTGGGCTTTGTTCCCTTAGCATATTTTGACGTCTTCGTTCTGATTTTGGATAGATTCGACGCGCGTGGAGGCCAATTTGAAGGGAAAAGGCGTCGCGAGCTAGAGATTTAGCCGGTTCGAGGTGAGTAATGATGGTAAATGATGTTTTGAGGGTTGGAAACCCCGGATTGTGCATCGTAGTACTATATTGAGGCGAGGCACACGCTCGATGACGAGCGTGGGGTCGTGTACTATTAGGGATTTGACTTGGTCCGTCCCGATTGATGATTTTACTGCGTATTTGATTGGAAACTATTTGTTATCATCGTTTATTGGGTTGAATGCCATATTAGGGCTTCGTGCCAACTACTTGAACCCTTCGGGACTTTTATTTGATATTTCCTCACTGTTTTGACTTACTATTTGAACTCAGTCAGGTTAATTTCCACTGTTTTACTACTCAGCCATTTTACTTGGTTTTGAGACTTACATGATATTTTAAATGATGTTTTAGGCTGAGAAACACTGTTTTATTATTGCCCGAGGGGCTTGTGAGTATTTTTGACTGAGTAAGGCCAAGGGCCTAAGATATGTATGCCATGAGGTGGCTTGAGTGATATGAGGCCGAGGGCCTAGATGTGATGCCACGAGATGGCTTGTTATTGTGCATGGGCCGTAAGGGGCCCCTCCAGGAGTCTACACACCCTCAGTGAGCGCGGGTACCCATTGTGATATGAGATTGAGCCCGAGGGGTTGTTACTGTTGTGAGATATGGCCTGAGGGGCGGATGTGGTGTTACTATGCCCAAGGGGCAAATTCCTATTTGTTTACGTTATCAGAATTAACTGTCAACTACCTGTTTACTGGTTTAAAGAGCATTTTTCTTGATTTTTACTAGTTTTACTGAAATTAATTGATTTTTACTGCTTCATTATAGACTGTCATATGCTTTACGTGTTTTCTTGCTTTCAGTCATTATTTATAATTGTTACTCACTGAGTTGGAGTACTCACTTTACTCCCTGCACCCTGTGTGCAGATTCAGGCGTAGCTGGTTCCGCTCCGGAGTGCTGATTTCCTGCAGTTCCAGGCGGGCCCTTTCGGAGATTACGAGGTAGCTGTTGATGTCCGCAGCCCCGTGTCTCTACTCCTCTATCATTTCTGTTTCCTTACAAACATTTGTAGTAGTTTATGACTTTAGTAAACAGTATTGTGGCTCATAGATGCTCGTGACTTGTGACATCCCGGTTAGGGCTGTGTCGGGTTTGATTTTCCGCATTGTTATCGATATTTCTGCTATTTCAGTACTATTAAATCATGCTTAGATTATTTTTATGTTGATTAACTACTTAAAAGGTTAATTGGGTTTAACTGGCTGGCCTTGTCTTCACGAGAGGCGCCATCAAGACCGGGTTTGGGGTTCGGGTCGTGACAAGTTGGAATCAGAGCCTAGGTTACATTGGTCTTACGACTCATGAGCAGGTTTAGTAGAGTCTTGCGGATCGGTACGGAGACGTTTGTATTTATCCTCGAGAGGCTGCAGAACCTTTAGGAAAAACTTCACATTCTTGAAATTCTTATCGTGCGAGTTTGTTGATCCGAGTACTAAACTTCTGTTGTTCTATTCTCTCACAGATGGTGAGGACACGCGCTACCGGACAGAGTGGACGACCACCAGTGCCACCAGCTGCGGCCACCAGAGGCCGAGGACGCGGTCGTGGTCGTGGTAGAGGCAGAGCAGCGGGGGCAGCACCTGCAGATCCACCAACTACCCCAGTTCAGGACCAGGTTCCAGCTGTGGACCCTCCAGCAGCACCAGCTCAGGCACCAGATGTGCCTATTGTGATTCCGGGTCTTCAGGAGGCCTTGGCTCAGAACTTATCAGTTTGCACTAGCCTAGCTCTTGTGGTTTCAGCCACTACAGCCGCAGCCACTTCATAGGCCTGGAGAGGCAGTCAGACTCCCGCCGCCCGCACTCCTGAGCAGGTCGTGCAAGGACTTCAAACGGCGGGGGCACATCCAGCCCAGCCGGTCGCAGGTGCTCAGGACTATGTAGTTCCTGTCATGCCAGAGGATGAGCAGCATAGGTTGGAGAGATTTGGGAGACTTCAGCCTCCGACCTTCAGCGGAGCAGAGGGCGAGGATGCCCAGGGCTTTTTAGATAAGTGTCAGAGGATGTTTCGTACAGCCGGTATTCTGGAGACCAGCGGGGTCGCTTTCACTACTTATCAGTTCTCAATACCTGCTTTTACTTGGTGGGAGGATTTTGAGAGGCGTAGGCCTGTTGGGGCAGCACCCCTATCCTGGCAGCAGTTCTTCGTTCTCTTTCTGGAGAAGTATGTACCGCAGTCTCGCAGAGAGGAGCTGTGTAGACTGTTTAAGTGGTTGCATCAGGGGGAGATGATCGTGTCACAGTATGAGTTGAGGTTCTCTGAGTTGGCTTGTCATGCCATCTGGTTGGTCCCGACAGATCGAGAGAGGATCATGAGGTTTGTCGATGGTCTTACTGATCAGCTTCGTATCCTTATGACCAGGGAGACGGTGACTGGTGGTACATTCGAGGAGGTTGTGGATATTGCCAGGGAGATTGAGTTTGTCTGTCGCCAGGAGCGAGAGGAGAGGGAGGCCAAGAGGCCTCGAGGATCTGGTAGCTACAGTGGTGGTCCTTGGAGGGGCCAGTTCCAGCACGCCAGAGGCTGACAGTTCCGTAAGGGTCAGTCTGATCGCGCAGGTTATCGAGGAGCACCATCAGGTCATGGTTCCCACAGTTCACACCAGGGCCATTCTTCACTTAGTGCCCTCCCAGCTCAGATCTCATCTCGTGCTCCATTTGTTCAGGGCTCTTCTACGCCGAGTGCATCAGCTGGTCACTCCGGTGCGAGGGGTTCTCATCAGTCCCCTTCTCCAGCATCTAGGAGTTGTTATGAGTGTGGCGAGGTGGGCCACATGTGGAGGCAGTGTCCCCGCCATGTTGCGAGTTCATCCCAGCAGAGGGGTCAGTCATCACCTTTAGCGCCAGTTGCTCCACCAACACCCGCTCAACCAGTTAGGGGTGGGGATCAGTCAACCAGGGGTCGCCCCAGAGGGGGAGGCCGATCATGGGGCGGTCAGGCCCGTTTTTATGCTCTTCGAGGCAGACCCGATGCCATTGCTTCTGATGCTGTCATTACAGGTATTATTTCAGTCTTCCATAGAGATGCCTCTGTACTATTTGATCCCGGTTCTACCTATTCTTATGTGTCATCATACTTTTCTCACTATTTGGGTACTCCTCGAGAGTTTCTTGCTTTACCTGTTCATGTATCTACCCCGGTGGGCGATACTATTATTGTAGACCGTATGTATCGGTCGTGTATGGTGACTATTGGGGGTCTGGAGACTCGAGTTGATCTTTTATTATTGAGTATGGTGGATTTTGATGTCATTCTGGTCATGGATTGGCTATCTCCGTGTCGCGCTATTCTAGATTGTCATGCCAAGACTGTCACATTGGCTATTTCAAGCATGCCACGGATTGAGTGGCGGGGTGTGACTGATTATGTTCCTAGCCGAGTGATTTCTTTCTTGAAAGCCCAGCGTATGGTTGGGAAGGGTTGTCTTTCGTATCTTGCTTTTGTGAGGATGTTGGAGCTGTGTCTCCCAGTATTGATTCTGTTCCAGTTGTGAGGGATTTCCCTGATGTATTTACTGCAGACCTGTCGGGCATGCCACCAGATAGGGATATTGATTTTGGTATTGACCTGGTGCTGGGCACTCAGCCCATCTCTATTCTGTCGTATCGTATGGCACCAGCGGAGTTGAAGGAGTTAAAGGAGCAGTTTCAGGAACTCCTAAATAAGGGGTTCATTCGCCCTAGTGTGTCACCTTGGGGTGCGCCGGTTCTGTTTGTGAAGAAAAAGGATGGCACTATGAGAATGTGCATTGATTATAGGCAATTAAACAAGGTAATAGTTAAGAACAAGTATCCTTTGCCTCGCATTGATGATTTATTCGACCAGCTTCAGGGAGAGAGGGTATTCTCCAAGATTGATCTCCGTTCGGGTTATCACCAGTTGAAGATCAGGGATTCAGATATTCTTAAGACGGCCTTCAAGACCAGATATGGTCATTATGAATTCCTGGTTATGTCTTTTGGGCTGACCAATGCCCCAGCACCGTTCATGCATCTGATGAACAGCGTGTTCCGACCTTATCTTGATTCATTTGTCATAGATTTCATTGATGATATCCTGGTATATTCCCGTAGTCAGGAGGAGCACGCGGAGCATTTGAAGTTGTGCTGCAGAGATTGAGGGAGGAGAAGCTTTATGCAATGTTCTCCAAGTGTGAGTTTTGGCTCAGTTCAGTGGCATTCTTGGGACACGTGGTGTCCTGTGAGGGTATTCAAGTTGATCCAAAGAAGATAAAGGCGGTGCAGAGTTGGCCCAGACCGTCCTCAACCACAGAGATTCGTAGTTTTCTTGGTTTGGCAGGCTATTATCGCCAGTTTGTTCAGGGATTCTCATTTATCGCATCGCCTTTGACCAAGTTGACTCAGAAGGGTGTTTCATTTGTATGGTCAGATGAGCGTGAGCAGAGATTTCAGTAGCTCAAGACAGCTTTGACCTCAGCTCCAGTGTTGGTTTGCAATCAGCTTCAGGTTCATATACCGTGTATTGTGATGCTTCGAGAGTAGGGATTGGTTGTGTGTTGATCCAGGAGGGTAGAATTATTGCTTATGCTTCTCTTCAGTTGAAGCCCTATGAGAAGAACTACCCCGTTCATGATTTGGAGTTGGCTGCCATAGTTCACGCGTTGAAGATTTGGAGGCATTACTTGTATGGCGTATCTTGTGAGGTATTCACTGATCATCGCAGTCTTCAGCATTTATTCAAGCAAAAGGATCTTAATTTGAGGCATCGGAGTTGGTTGGAGTTGCTTTGGGATTATGATATCACTATATTGTACCATCCAGGAAAGGCCAATGTGGTGGCCGATGCTTTGAGCCGAAAGGCAGTGAGTATGGGGAGTTTTGCATACCTTCCAGTTGGGGAGAGACCTCTTGCGGTTGATGTTCAGGCTTTGGCCAATCGGTTCGTAAGATTGGATATTTCGGAGCCCAGTCGGGTATTGGCTTGTGTGGTTTCTCGGTCTTCCCTATATGAGCGCATCAAAGAGCGCCAGTATGATGATCCACATTTGCTCATCCTTAGGGACAGAGTTCAGCATGATGATGCCAGAGATGTGTCTATTGGAGATGATGGAGTATTGAGGATGCAGGGCTGGATTTGTGTGCCCAATGTAGATGGGCTTCGGGAGCTGATTCTAGAGGAGGCCCATAGCTTGCGGTATTCTATTCATCCAGGAGCCGCGAAGATGTATCAGGATCTGAGAAATCATTACTGGTGGCGGAGAATGAAGAATGATATTGTGGGATTTGTACATAGGTGTCTCAATGTCTGCAGCTGAAATATGAGCATCAGAGACCGGGTGGCTTACTTCAGAGGATAGATATTCCTGAGTGGAAGTGGGAGCGGATCACTATGTATTTTGTAGTTGGACTGCGCCGGACTTAGAAGAAGTTCGATTCTATTTGGGTGATTGTGGATAGGCTGACCAAGTCCGCGCACTTCACTCCTATTTGTACTACTTATTTTTCAGAGCGGCTGGCAGAGATATATATTTGGGAGATTGTTCGGTTGCATGGTGTCCCAGTTTCCATCATTTCAGATCGGGGCACTCAGTTTACTTCCCTGTTCTGGAAATCTGTTCAGCGAGAGTTGGGTACTCAGGTACAGTTGAACAAGGCTTTTCACCCTCAGACGGACGGGCAGTCCGAGCGCACTATTCAGATATTGGAGGATATGCTACGCGCTTGTGTTGTTGATTACGGAGGGTCATGGGATCAGTTTCTACCGCTTGCAGAGTTTGCCTATAACAACAGCTACCAGTCGAGCATCCAGATAGCTCCATATGAGGCTTTGTACGGGAGGCGGTGTAGATTTCCAGTTGGTTGGTTTGAGCCCGGTGAGGCTAGGTTACTGGGGACAGATTTGGTTCAGGATGCCTTAGATAAAGAGAAGGTGATTCAGGAGAGACTTCGTACAGCGCAGTCGAGGCAAAAGAGTTATGCTGATAGGAAGGTTAGAGATGTGTCGTTCATGGTCGGTGAGAAGGTTCTGTTGAAGGTCTCGCCCATAAAAAGTGTTATGATATTCGGAAAGAAAGGGATGTTGAGTCCACGGTTCATTGGGCTTTTTGAGGTACTTCGGAGGATTGGGGAGGTGGCTTATGAGCTTGCTTTGCCACCCAGCTTGTCGAGTGTGCACTCGATTTTCCATGTTTCTATGCTCCAGAAGTATATTAGAGATCCGTCCCATGTTTTGGATTTCAGCACGTTCAGTTGGAGGGTGATTTGAGTTATGATGTGGAGCCAGCAGCTATTCTGGAGCATCAGGTTGGGAAGTTGAGATCAAAAGATATAACTTCGGTGAAGGTGCAGTGGAGAGGTCAGCCCGTGGAGGAGGCTACCTGGGAGACCAAGCGGGAGATGCGAAGCAGATATCCTCACCTGTTTGAGGCGTCAGATTTGTTTCTTGACTCGTTCGAGGACGAACGTTTATTTAAGTTGGGGAGGATGTGACGACCCGGACGATCGTCTCATGAGTTACCGCTTCGTTTCCCCCATTTCTGCTTCTTATTGCTTTGTTCATCTGTGTTTTGAGGTATTGGGTTGGTTGGATTAAATCCGGATTGGTTTTGGTGAAGTTTGAGACACTTAGTCTCTTTTAAGAAGGCTTAAGTTGGAAAAGTCAACCGGATGTTGACTTATGTGTTAGAGGGCTCGGATGTGAGTTCCGACGGTTCGGTTAGCTTCAGGAGGTGATTCATGACTTAGGAGTGTGATCGGAATGGGTTTTGGAAGTCCGGAGTAGAATTAGGCTTGAATTGGCGAAGTTGATATTTTGGCGACTTCCGGTTGATAGGCGAGATTTTGATATTGGGCTCGGAATGGAATTCCGAGAGTTGCGGTAGCTTCGTTATGTCATTTGGGATGTGTGTGCAAAATTTCAGGTCATTCGGACGAGGCTTGGTTGGGTTTTTGATCAAAAGCGTATTTCGAAAGATTTTAGAAACTTAGGCTTGAATTCGATGTATTTCGAGTGATTTGATGTTCTTTGAGGTGTTTTGTTGGAACAAGTTTGAATAAGGTTTTAGGATGTGTTGGTGCTTTTTGTTGAGGTCCTGGGGGCTTCGGGGTGAATTCGGATGGTTGACGGGAAGATTTGAGACTTGAGAGATTGTAGAAAATTTGCTGCTTCTGGTGTTTTCACACTTGCGGTCTGGGGGCCGCAGGTGCGGCGCCGCATGTGCGAGGGAGAGGCCGCAGAAGCGGTTCTGGAGGGGATTGTCAGGAACCGCAGATGCGGTATGGGGACCGCACCTGCGGAGTCGCAGCTGTGACCAGTTGCCCGTAGATGCGGTATGTGGCCGTTAAGTGAGTTCCGCAGAAGCGGAGGAGTTAACCGGATATGCGGTACCGCAGAAGCGGGTTTTGGACTGCAGATGCGGAAAGGACTGGGCAGACCATATATGTTATTTCACTTCGCGATTTTGGGTTATTCCACCATTGTTGCCTTCGACCTTGGAGCTTTTTGGGCGATTCTGAAGAGAGAAATCAAGAGACTTCGTTAAGGTAAGGAATTTTGGACCTAAAACACATTCTATGGTGATATTTCATGGATTAAGACTGAAATTAAAGGAATTAAAGGACTAAAAATGGAGGATTAGGGCTTTAGTTTAAGAAGCCTTTTAAATGGGGATTTGAGGGGTCATTTGGACTCTGATTTCAGTAATTTTGATATGTATGAACTCTTGAAGAGATAAAGAATCCGTTGGTGTAAAAATTTCTGAGTTTCGAGAAGTGGGCCGGTCTCGAGTTATGCTAATTTCGCGATTTTGGTATTTTTCGATTATTTTTGCTTGGGCTTTGTTCCCATAGCATATTTTGACGTCTTCGTTCTGATTTTGGATAGATTCGACACGCGTGGAGGCCAATTCGAAGGGCAAAGGTATCGCGAGCTAGAGATTTAGTCGGTTCGAGGTGAGTAATGATGGTAAATGATGTTCTGAGGGTTTGAAACCCCGGATTGTGCATCGTAGTACTATATTGAGGCGAGGCACACGCTCGATGACGAGCGTGGGGTCGTGTACTATTAGGGATTTCGCTTTGGTCCGTCCCGATTGATGATTTTACTGCGTATTTGATTGGAAACTATTTGTTATCATCGTTTATTGGGTTGAATGCCATATTTGGGCTTCGTGCCAACTACTTGAACCTTTCGGGGCTTTTATTTGATATTTCCTCACTGTTTTGACTTACTATTTGAACTCTGTCAGGTTAATTTCAACTATTTTACTACTGAGCCATTTTACTCGGTTTTTGAGACTTAAATGATGTTTTGGGCTGAGAAACACTGTTTTATTATTGCCCGAGGGGCTTGTGAGTATTTTTGACTGAGTAAGAATGAGGGCCTATGTTGTGAGGAGACATTGATACTTATTTGAGGCCGAGGGCCTAGATTTGATGCCACGAGATGGCTTGTTATTGCGCTTGGGCCGTAAGGGACCCCTCCAGGAGTCTGCACACCCGCAGTGATCGCGGGTACCCATTGTGATGTGAGATTGAACCCGAGGGGCTACTACTGTTGTAAGATGTTGCCCGAGGGGCGGATGTGTTGTTACTGTGCCCGAGAGGCAAATTCCTATTTGTTTATGTTATCATAATTAACTGTCAACTACCTGTTTACTGGTTTAATGAGCATTTTTCTTGATTTTTACTGGTTTTACTGAAATTAATTGATTTTACTGCTTCATTATAGACTGCCATATGCTTTACGTGTTTTCTTGCTTTCAGTCATTATTTATAATTGTTACTCACTGAGTTGGAGTACTCACTTTACTCCCTGCATCCTGTGTTTAGATTCAGGCGTAGCTGGTTCCGCTCCAGAGTGCTGATTTCCTCCAGTTCCAGGGGGGCCCTTTCGGAGATTACAAGGTAGTTGTTGACGTCCGCAGCCCCGTGTCTCTACTCCTCTATCAATTCTGTTTCCTTACAAACATTTGTAATAGTTTATGACTTTAGTGAACAGTATTGTGGCTCATAGATGCTCGTGACTTATGACACCCCGGTTAGGGCTGTGTCGGGTTGGATTTTATGCATTGTTATCGATATTTCTGCTATTTCAATACCATTAAATCGTGTTTAGATTATTTTTGTGTTGATTAACTGCTTAAAAGGTGAATTGGGTTTAACTGGCTGGCCTTGTCTTCACGAGAGGCGCCATCACGATCGGGTTCGGGGTTAGGGTCGTGACAGGTTAACCTTAAACTCACATATGTTGAGTATGATTAGAGGTGGCAAAATTGTTAAAAGAAAATAGTTATCCACTCATATTACCCATTAAAAAATAGGTTGGATAGTGAACTTTTTAAAAATGGGTCGAATATGGATAAGAACCACATTATCCACTTAGAAATTGGATAACCAAATGGATAATCAATGGATAACTAATGGGTTTAACTTTTACATTTGTAAAGCATCAAACTGAGGGCTCCTACGTTTGGGAGACTAGGAATTTTCCCAAAAGGGATCATATTCAAGAAGTCATGGATAATAAGGATATCCATATTATCGGCTAGATAATCTATTTTTTATCCGTATTAAATATGGATCAGATCGGATAGTTTATCCATTTTTAAATTACCTGTTCTCGAGTCGCTCATATCTGATCCGACCCTCCTGTTTGCCACCTCTAAGTATGATACTCATGTTGGGAGATCTGATGATGAGCAGTTGATAGATGTTGAAAGTTATTAGAAGTTAGTAGGCAAGCTGCTATATTTGACCATTACCAGGCCAGACATCAGTTTTGCAGTGCAAGTACTGAGTCAGTTCATATAGCAACAAAAATTATCACATTGGAATGCAGCTTTGAGATTGGTGAGGTACATTAAGGGCTCACCTAGACAAGGTATACTCTTAAGAGAGGAGCTGATATAGAGCAATTAGCATCCTTCTCTGATTCAGACTAGGCTTCTTGTCCAAATATAAGGAGATCAGTAACAGGCTATGCAATAAAGTTAGGAGAGTCTTTGATAACTTTGAAATGCAAGAAGCAACAAACCATAAGTAGAAGCTCGGCTGAAGCTGCGTACAAAAGTATGGCAGCAACAGTAGTTTATGACTTTAGTAAATAGTACTGTGGCTCATAGATGCTCGTGACTTGTGACACCCCGATTAAGGCTGTGTCGGGTTGGATTTTCCGCATTGTTATCGATATTTCTGCCATTTCAGTACTATTAAATCGTGTTTAGATTATTTTTGTGTTGATTAACTGCTTAAAAGGTGAATTGGGTTTAACTGGCTGGCCTTGTCTTCACGAGAGGCGCCATCACGATCGGGTTTGGGTTCGGGTCGTGACAAGTTGGTATCAGAGCCTAGGTTACATTGGTCTTACGACTCATGAGCAGGTTTAGTAGAGTCTCGCGGATCGGTACGGAAACGTCTGTATTTATCCTCGAGAGGTTGCAGAACCTTTAGGAAAAACTTCACATTCTTGAAATTCTTATCGTGCGAGTTTGTTGATCCGAGTACTAAACTTCTGTTGTTCTATTCTCTCACAGATGGTGAGGACACGAGCTACCGGACAGGGTGGACGACCACCAATGCCACCAGCTGCGGCCACCAGAGGCCGAGGACGCGGTCGTGGTCGTGGTAGAGGCGGAGCAGCGGGGGCAGCACCTGCAGATCCACCAACTGCCCCAGTTCAGGACCAGGTTCCAGCTGTGGACCCTCCAGCAGCACCAGCTCAGGCACCAGATGTGCCTACTGTGATTCCGGGTCTTCAGGACGCCTTGGCTCAGATCTTATCAGTTTTCACTGGCATAGCTCAGGCGGTTTCAGCCACTATAGTCGCAACCACTTCACAGGCCGGGAGAGGCAGTCAGACTCCCGCCGCCCGCACACCTAAGCAAGTCGTTCAAGGACTTCAGACGCCGGGGGCACATCCAGCCCAGCCGGTCGCAGGTGCTAAGGACTATGTAGTTCCTGTCATGCCAGAGGATGAGCAACATAGGTTGGAGAGATTTGGGAGACTTCAACCTCCGACCTTCAGCGAAGCAGAGGGCGAGGATTCCAGGGCTTTTTAGATAAGTGTCAGAGGATGCTTCGCACAACTGGTATTCTGGAGACCAGCGGGGTCGCTTTCACTACTTATCAGTTCTCAAGACCTGCTTTTACTTGGTGGGAGGATATTTAGAGGCGTAGGCCTGTTGGTGCACCACCCCTATCCTGGCAGCAGTTCTCCGTTCTCTTTCTGGAGAAGTATGTACCGCAGTCTCGCAGAGAGGAGCTGCGTAGACTGTTTAAGTGGTTGCATCAGGGGGAGATGACCGTGGCACAGTATGAGTTGAGGTTCTCTGAGTTGGCTCGTCATGCCATCTGGTTGGTCCCGACAGATCGAGAGAGGATCAGGAGGTTTATCGATGGTCTTACTTATCAGCTCCGTATCCTTATGACCAGGGAGAGGGTGACTGGTGCTACATTCGAGGAGGTTGTGGATATTGCCAGGGAGATTGAGTCTGTTCGTCGCCAGGAGCGAGAGGAGAGGGAGGCCAAGAGGCCTCGAGGATCTGGTAGCTACAGTGGTGGTCCTTGGAGGGGCCAGTTCCAGCATGCCAGAGGCCGACAGTTCCGTCAGGGTCAGTCTGATCGCGCAGGTTATCGAGGAGCACCATCGGGTCATGGTTCCCACAGTTCACACCAGGGTCATTCTTCACTTAGTTCCCTCCCAGCTCAGAGCTCATCCCGTGCTCTATCTGTTCAGGGCTCTTTTACGCCGAGTGCATCAGCTGGTCACTCTGGTGCGAGGGGTTCTCATCAGTCCCCTTCTCCAGCACCTAGGAGTTGTTATGAGTGTGGCGAGGTGGGACACATGTGGAGGCAGTGTCCCCGCCGTGTTGCGAGTTCATCCCAGCAGAGGGGTCAGTCATCAGCTTTAGCGCCAGTTGCTCCACCACCACCTGCCCAACCAGCTAGGGGTGGGGATCAGTCAACCAAGGGTCTCCCCAAAGGGGGAGGCCGATCAGGGGGCGGTTAGGCCCGTTTTTATGCTCTTCCAGGCACACCCGATGCCATTGCTTCTGATGCTATCATTACAGGTATTATTTCAGTCTTCCACAGAGATGCCTCTATACTATTTGATCCCGGTTCTACCTATTCTTATGTGTCATCATACTTTGCTCACTATTTGGGTACTCCTCGAGAGTTTCTTGCTTTACCTGTTCATGTATCTACCCCGGTGGGCGATACTGTTATTGTAGACCGTGTGTACCGGTCGTGTGTGGTGACTATTGGGGGTCTGGAGACCCGAGTTGAGCTTTTATTATTGAGTATGGTGGATTTCGATATCATTCTGGTCATGGATTGGCTATCTCTGTGTCGCACTATTCTAGATTATCATGCCAAGACTGTCATATTGGCTATTCCGGGTGTGCCACGGATTGAGTAGCGAGGTGTGACTGATTATGTTCCTAGCCGAGTGATTTCTTTCTTGAAAGCCCAGCGTATGGTTGGGAAGGGTTGTCTTTTGTATCTTACCTTTGTGAGGATGTTGGAGCTGTGTCTCCCGGTATTGATTCTGTTCCAGTTGTGAGGGATTTCCCTGATGTATTTCCTGCAGACCTACCGGGCATGCCACCAGACAGGGATATTGATTTTGTTATTGAACTGGTGCTGGGCACTCAGCCCATCTCTATTCCGTCGTATCGTATGGCACCAGCGGAGTTGAAGGAGTTAAAGGAGCAGCTTCAGGAACTCCTAGATAAGGGGTTCATTCGGCCTAGTGTGTCTCCTTGGGGTGTGTCGGTTCTGTTTGTTAAGAAAAAGGATGGCACTATGAGAATGTGCATTGATTATAGGCAATTAAACAAGGTAATAGTTAAGAACAAGTATCCTTTGCCTCGCATTGATGATTTATTCGACCAGCTTCAGTGAGCGAGGGTATTCTCTAAGATTGATCTCCGTTCGGGTTATCACCAGTTGAAGATCAGTGATTCAGATATTCTTAAGACGGCCTTCAAGACCAGATATGGTCACTATGAGTTCCTGGTTATGTCTTTTGGGCTGACCAATGCCCCAGCGGCATTCATGCATCTGATGAACAGCGTGTTCCGGCCTTATCCTGATTCATATCCTGGTATATTCGCGTAGTCAGGAGGAGCACGCGGAGCATTTGAGGGTTGTGCTGCAGAGATTGAGGGAGGAGAAACTTTATGCAAAGTTCTCTAAGTGTGAGTTTTAGCTCAGTTCAGTGGCATTCTTGGGACACGTGGTGTCCTGTGAGGGTATTCAGGTTTATCCAAAGAAGATAAAGGCAGTGCAGAGTTGGCCCAGACCGTCCTCAGCCACAGAGATTCATAGTTTTCTTGGTTTGGCAAGCTATTACCGCTAGTTTGTTCAGGGATTCTCATCTATCGCATCGCCCTTGACCAAGTTGACTCAGAAGGGTGTTTCATTTGTATGGTTAGACGAGTGTGAGGAGAGATTTCAGAAGCTCAAGACAGCTTTGACCTCAGCTCCAGTGTTGGTTTGCCATTAGCTTCAGGTTCATATACCGTGTATTGTGATGCTTCGAGAGTAGGGATTGATTGTGTGTTGATGCAGGAGGGTAGAGTTATTGCTTATGCTTCTCTTCAGTTGAAGCCCCATGAGAAGAACTACCCCGTTCATGATTTGGAGTTGGCTGCCATAGTTCACGCGTTGAAGATTTGAAGGCATTACTTGTATGGCGTATCTTGTGAGGTATTCACTGATCATCGCAGTCTTCAGCATTTGTTCAAGCAAAAAGATCTTAATTTGAGGCATCGGAGATGGTTGGAGTTGCTTAAGGATTATGATATCACTATATTGTACTATCCGGGAAAGGCCAATGTGGTGGCCGATGCTTTGAGCCGAAAGGCAGTGAGTATGGGGAGTTTGGCATACCTTCCAGTTGGGGAGAGACCTCTTGCGGTTGATGTTCAGGCTTTGGCCAATCGGTTCGTAAGGTTGGATATTTCGGAGCCCAATCGGGTATTGGCTTGTGTGGTTTCTTGGTCTTCCCTATACGATCGCATCAGAGAGCGCCAGTATAATGATCCACATTTGCTCGTCCTTAGGGACAGAGTTCAGCATGATGATGTATCGGGAGCTGATTCTGGAGGAGGCCCATAGCTCACGGTATTCTATTCATCCAGGAGCCGCAAAGATGTATCAGGATCTGAGAAAGCATTACTGGTGGCGGAGAATGAAGAAAGATATTGTGGGATTTGTAGCTCAGTGTCTCAATTGTCAGCAGGTGAAATATGAGCATCAGAGACCGGGTGGCTTACTTCAGAGGATAGATATTCCAGAGTGGAAGTGGGAGCGGATCACTATGGATTTTGTAGTTGTACTCCCCCGGACTTTGAAGAAGTTCGATGCTATTTGGGTGATTGTGGATAGGCTGACCAAGTCCGCGCACTTCATTCCTATTTGTACTACTTATTCTTCAGAGCGGCTGGCAGAGATATATATTCGGGAGATTGTTCGGTTGCATGGTGTCCCAGTTTCCATCATTTCAGATCGGGGCACTCAGTTTACTTCCTAGTTCTGAAAATCTGTGAAGCGATAGTTGGGTACTCAGGTACAGTTGAGCACGACTTTTCACCCTCAGACGGACGGGCAGTCCGAGCGCACTCTTCAGATATTGGAGGATATGCTACGCGCTTGTGTTATTGATTTCGGAGGGTCATGGGATCAGTTTCTACCGCTTGCAGAGTTTGCCTATAACAACAGCTACCAGTCGAGCATCCAGATGGCTCCATATGAGGCTTTGTACGGGAGGCGGTGTAGATCTCCAGTTGGTCGGTTTGAGCCCGGTGAGGCTAGGTTATTGGGGATAGATTTGGTTCGGGATTCCTTAGATAATGTGAAGGTGATTCAGGAGAGACTTCGTACAGCGCAGTCGAGGCAAAAGAGTTATGCTGATAGGAAGGTTAGAGATGTGTCCTTCATGGTCGGTGAGAAGGTTCTGTTGAAGGTCTCGCCCACACAAGGAGTTATGATATTCGGAAAGAAAGGGAAGTTGAGTCCGCTGTTAATTTGGCCTTTTGAGGTACTTCGGAGGATTGGGGAGGTGGCTTATGAGCTTGCTTTTCCACCCAGCTTGTCGAGTGTGCACCCGGTTTTCCATGTTTCTATGCTCCGGAAGTATATTAGAGATCTATCCCATGTTTTGGATTTCAGCACGTTCAGTTGGAGGGTGATTTGACTTATGATATGGAGCCAGCAGCTATTCTGGAGCGTCAGGTTCGGAAGTTGAGATCAAAAGATATAACTTCGGTGAAGGTGTAGTGTAGAGGTCAGCCCGTGGAGGAGGCTACCTGGGAGACCGAGCGGGAGATGCGAAGCAGATATCCTCACCTGTTTGAGGCTTCAGGTATGTTTCTTGACTCGTTCGAGGACGAACGTCTATTTAAATTGAGGAGGATGTGACGACCCGGCCAATCGTCTCATGAGTTACCGCTCCGTTTCCCCCATTTCTCCTTCTTATTGCTTTGTTCATCTGTGTTTCGAGGTATTGGGTTGGTTGGATTGAATCCGGATTGGTTTTGGTGAAGTTTGAGACACTTAGTCTCTTTTAAGAAGGCTTAAGTTGGAAAAGTCAACTGGATGTTGACTTATGTGTTAGAGGGCTCGGATTTGAGTTCCGATGGTTCAGTTAGCTTCGGGAGGTGATTCATGACTTAGGAGTGTGATCGGAATGGGTTTTGGAAGTCCGGAGTAGAATTAGGCTTGAATTGGTGAAGTTGACATTTTGGCGACTTCCGGTTGATAGGCGAGATTTTGATATAGGGCTCGGAATGGAATTCCGAGAGTTGTGGTAGCTTCGTTATGTCATTTGGGATGTGTGTGCAAAATTTCAGGTCATTCGGACGAGGTTTGGTTGGGTTTTTTATCAAAAGCGTATTTCGGAAGATTTTAGAAACTTAGGCTTGAATTCGATGTATTTCGGGTGATTTGATGTTGTTTGAGGTGTTTTGAGGATTGGAACAAGTTTGAATAAGGTTTTTGGATGTGTTGGTGCTTTTGATTGAGGTCCAGGGGGCCTCGGGGTGAATTCGGATGGTTGACGGGAGGATTTGAGACTTGAGAGATTGGAGAAAATTTGCTGCTTCTGGTGTTTTCGCACATGCGGTTTGGGGGCCACAAGTGCGGCGCCGCATGTGCGAGGGAGAGGCCGCAGAAGCGGTTCTGGAGTGGATTGTCAGGAACCGCAGATTCAGTATGGGAACCGCACCTGCGGAGTCGCAGATGCGACCAGTTGACCGCAGATGGGTATGTGGCCGTTAAGTGAGTTCCGTAGAAGCGGAGGAGTTGACCGCATATGCGGTACCGCAGAAGCGGGTTTTGGACCGCAGATGCGCAAAGGCCTGGGCAGACCATATATGTTATTTTACTTCGCGATTTTGGGTTATTTCACCATTGTTGCCTTCGACCTTGGAGCTTTTTGGGCGATTCTGAAAGAGAAATCAAGAGACTTCGTTAAGGTAAGGAATTTTGGACCTAAAACACACTTCTATGGTGATATTTCATGGATTAAGACTGAAATTAAAGGAATTAAAGGACGAAAAATGGAGGATTAGGGCTTTAGTTTAAGAAGCCTTTAAATGGGGATTTGAGGGGTCATTTGGACTCTGGTTTCAGTAATTTTGATATGTATGAACTCGTGTGGAGATAAGGAATCCGTTGGCGTAAAAATTTCTGAGTTTCGATAAGTGGGCCTGGGGCTCGGGTTTTGCTAATTTTGGGATTTTTGGTATTTTTCGATTATTTTCTTTTGGGCTTTGTTCCCATAGCATATTTTGACGTCTTCGTTCTGATTTTGGATAGATTCGACGCGCGTGGAGGCCAATTCGAAGGGCAAAGGCGTCGCGAGCTAGAGATTTAGCCGGTTCGAGGTGAGTAATGATGGTAAATGATGTTCTAAGGGTTTGAAACCCCGGATTGTGCATCGTAGTACTATATTGAGGCGAGGCACACGCTCGATGATGAGCGTGGGGTCGTGTACTATTAGGGATTTGGACTTGGTCCGTCCCGATTGATGATTTTACTGAGTATTTGATTGAAAACTATTTGTTATCATCGTTTATTGGGTTGAATGCCATATTTAGGCTTCGTGCCAACTACTTGAACCCTTCGGGGCTTTTATTTGATATTACCTCACTATTTTGACTTACTATTTGAACTCAGTCATGTTAATTTCCACTATTTTACTACTCAGCCATTTTACTCGGTTTTGAGACTTAAATAATATTTTAAATGATGTTTTGGGCTGAGAAACACTGTTTTATTATTGCCCGAGGGGCTTGTGAATATTTTTGACTGAGTATGGCCGAGGGCCTATGTTGTGAGGAGACATTGATACTGATTTGAGGCCGAGGGCCTGAGATATGTACGCCACGAGGTGGCTTGAGTGATATGAGGCCGAGGGCCTAGATTTGATGCCACGAGATGGCTTGTTATTGCGCTTGGGCCGTAAGGGACCCCTCCAGGAGTCTGCACACCCCCAGTGATCGCGGGTACCCATTGTGATGTGAGATTGAACCCGAGGGCTACTACTGTTGTCAGATATTGCCCGAGGGGCGGATGTGTCGTTACTGTGCCCGAGAGGCAAATTCCTATTTGTTTATGTTATCATAATTAACTGTCAACTACCTGTTTACTGGTTTAATGAGCATTTTTCTTGATTTTTACTGGTTTTACTGAAATTAATTGATTTTACTGCTTCATTATAGACTGCCATATGCTTTACGTGTTTTCTTGCTTTCAGTCATTATTTATAATTGTTACTCACTGAGTTGGAGTACTCACTTTACTCCCTGCACCCTGTGTTTAGATTCAGGCGTAGCTGGTTCCGCTCCAGAGTGCTGATTTCCTCCAGTTCCAGGGGGGGCCCTTTCGGAGATTACAAGGTAGTTGTTGACGTCCGCAGCCCCGTGTCTCTACTCCTCTATCATTTCTGTTTCCTTACAAACATTTGTAATAGTTTATGACTTTAGTGAACAGTATTGTGGCTCATAGATGCTCGTGACTTGTGACACCCCGGTTAAGGCTGTGTCGGGTTGGATTTTCTGCATTGTTATCGATATTTCTGCTATTTCAATACTATTAAATCGTGTTTAGATTATTTTTGTGTTGATTAACTGCTTAAAAGGTGAATTGGGTTTAACTGGCTGGCCTTGTCTTCACGAGAGGCGCCATCACGATCGGGTTCGGGGTTAGGGTCGTGACAGGTTAACCTTAAACTCACATATGTTGAGTATGATTAGAGGTGGCAAAATTGTTAAAAGAAAATAGTTATCCACTCGTATTACCCATTAAAAAATAGGTTGGATAGTGAACTTTTTAAAAATGGGTCGAATATGGATAAGAACCACATTATCCACTTAGAAATTGGATAACCAAATGGATAATCAATGGATAACTAATGGGTTTAACTTTTACATTTGTAAAGCATCAAACTGAGGGCTCCTACGTTTGGGAGACTAGGAATTTTCCCAAAAGGGATCATATTCAAGAAGTCATGGATAATATGGATATCCATATTATCGGTTAGATAATCTATTTTTTATCCGTATTAAATATGGATCGGATCGGATAGTTTATCCATTTTTAAATTACCCGTTCTCGAGTTGCTCATATCCGATCCGACCCTCCTGTTTGCCACCTCTAAGTATGATACTCATGTTGGGAGATCTGATGATGAGCAATTGATAGATGTTGGAAGTTATTAGAAGTTAGTAGGCAAGCTGCTATATTTGACCATTACCAGGCCAGACATCAGTTTTGCAGTGCAAGTACTAAGTCAGTTCATGTAGCAACCAAAATTATCACAATGGAATGCATCTTTGAGATTGGTGAGGTACAGTAAGGGCTCACCTAGACAAGGTATACTCTTAAGAGAGGAGCTGATATAGAGCAATTAGCAGCCTTTTGTGATTCAGACTGGGCTTCTTGTCCAAATACAAGGAGATCAGTAACAGGCTATGCAATCAAGTTAGGGGAGTCTTTGATAACTTTGAAATGCAAGAAGCAACAAACCATAAGTAGAAGCTCGGCTGAAGCTGCGTACAAAAGTATGGCAGCAGTAGTAGCTGAAGTGGTTTAGCTAGAAGGTCTGTTAAAAGAATTGAGTGTTGACATATCAACACCAGTGAAGTTGTTCAGTGACAGTAAAGCTGCAATGCAGATTGCAACTAATCCAATATACCATGAAAGAACAAAATATATCGAGATTGACTGTCATTTCACTAGGAAAAAGATCAAGAAGGGACTGATTCGACTAGAATATTTAGGAAGCAAACATCAACTGGCTGATCTTTTCACAAAAGGATTGGGTGCAACACACCACCATTATCTGTTATCCAAGCTAGGGGTGTTAGATGTGTACGACCATCTAGCTTGAGGAGGAGTATTGAAGTCACGTGCCTCTATTTGTAATGAGTCGGTTAATTAGTTAGTTAGAGGTAGTGCACGTGTGTGTTGTGTATATATGTACAATTCTCATGCTTTAAAGATAATATACAGAATCAAATTTTCATTCTCTCTCTTCCTCATTTTTTCTCACTACTAGAAAATGGCTATTTTGCGACTGCAAAAACGGTCAGAAAGTGGTCAAAAAATGCTAATTTCCGACTACATTCAGACCGAAAAGTCGTAGTCGCAAAAAATAACTGGTCTGAAATAGTTTGCGACCGAATCCGTCCGTAATTTGCGACTGCAGCGGTCGCTAAGGAAAAATTAAAAAAACGACTAATAAATGTGCTAAAGTTTCTGACCGACGCGGTCGCAAACAGGTTAAATTAAATTTTAATTTTATATTAATTTTCCCACTACTTCGGTCGCAAACGGTATATATAATTATAATAATATTTAATTTTATTTGAGTTTTCCCACTGCGGTGGTCGCAAATCTAATTTTAAATTATTTATTTATTTATCGTTCCGACTACAGTAGTCACGTGCCTCTATTTGTAATGAGTCGGTTAATTAGTTAATTAGAGGTAGTGCACGTGTGTGTTGTGTATATATGTACAATGCTCATGCTTTAAAGATAATATACAGAATCAAATTTTCATTCTCTCTCTTCCTCATTTCTTCTCTGTTCTTCACCTTAGCTTCTAGATTCTTCTAACATGGTGTACTTTAGGAGATGGAAAAAACTTGGTTATTACCGTATAAGACCATTGGTAACAAGTGTTCGTTATAAACAATCTATAAGATTAATGCTTAAAAGTAGTTTGTCAACAATGTATTCTAGTGCATATATCTAGAATATGTCAAATCAGATCCCCTCAACCATTTTCTATAGCAAAATTTTTTTTCTTCTCCCTTCTAAGGATGAACATTTTATTATTTGGGGATTCGTCAAATAAAATTTTGTTTGAACATATTTTTTGTAAATAGTCTTTAGATATTTTGTATTATTAATTATTGTGATTTATAATATTTGTTTATGTAGTATCTGAATATCATAATATGCAAATTTTATTTCAAAAAATTTAAATAATCAATGTTTGAATTCACATCGAAATTTAATCAATCCTACACTCGTACTCCGAAAAGGTTCAAACAAATTGAGACGGAGGGAGTGTTACATTGGCAACCAAGCGAGGAAAGACGAAAGTAGGATAGTGAGAATAAAAACTACACTTATTATGTGAGAGACTCCTATCAATACCATTTGATCATAAGCTACCATGGTGATAGATCCCTCAAATATATATATATATATATATATATATATATATATATATATATATATATATATATATATATATATATATATATATGTTCGGTTTTTCCGATATTAATGGCATGCTTGTGCCCAGAAGTTCAATTTGTTAACTGTATCTTCTTCAGCAATTTCTAGCTTTATGAGTAATTCCTCTCAAAATGTTAAGTTTATCTAAAAAGACCCACATCAAAATTAAAGAATCTTTGAGCAATTTGAGAGGCATATAGTGTACGACAAAAAAGTTAAGGGCATTTTTGGCCCTACTCCGTTTTGAAAAATGAATTCATCTTGTGCTATGAGATTTCATAACTTAAGCTATTTGTTCGAGATGGTTGATTGTCGGATATACATGGGGTATCAAATGCAGGGGAGGGCACAGTTAGCCAGTAATAAGATATGTATTTCCTTTTAAACCACTATTTAATATTTCTTTTGTCTTTAGCCACTGCTTTAATAAACTTTTACCCGTCCGGACGAAAATACCCTTCTGCTCATAAAGTTCAGGACCAAGTGTCCTTAACTTTTGAACTTATAACTCTAAGTTCAGGACTACATGTCCTTAACTTTTGAACTTGGAACTCGAAGTTCAGGACTACATATCCTTAGTTTCTGTGCTTGTAACTCTAAGTTAAGAACTACATATCCTTAATTTCTGTGCTTGTAACTCTAAGTTAAGGACCAAGTGTCCTTAATTTTTGAACTTCCAACTCTAAGTTCAAGACCAAGTGTCGTTAACTTTTGAGCTTGTTACTGTAAGTTCAGGACTAGTTGTCCTTAATTTATGAGCTTGTAAGTCTAAGTTAAGGACTACCTGTCCTTAGTTTTTGAGCTTGTAACTCTATGCTAAAAAGTGGCTTTGCTCCCCTACGGAGTAACATCGTCCTGTTCTCTGAGTGTTTCACCTTCTACGTCGGAGCAAAGAGGTCCGAGCAAAGGGACTACATTCTCCATATTCTTATACAGATCACGATCCATTGGGATCGCAATGGTCCTCGTAGACCCGACCAACCTCACCTCGAGTTGGGTAAACTCTTCCTTCATCATCCTCAGGTCAGCGACATCAACGTCTGAACCTGTCTCATAACCATCTTCAGCAACGCCTTAGTCTCTCCTATCGGCCAGCAAAGAAATATCATCAGTTGGATGCAATGTCGACGACCCCTCTTCCCTCAAAGAATCAGAAGCCCTAGCGGCCGGCCCTTCGGCCTCTGGCATTGCAAAAGGGAGAGACACGTCTCCGACGGCCTCCGCCGACCTCGAAATATCATACGCCAGCCCGACATCATCTCCAAGGACAATGGTTGCCGTCTCGAGAAGGGTAAAATCATCCATCACAGAGTCCACGGCCCGGGAAACCCTATTGCCAACATCCACCGACCTCCTCTTACAAGGCATTAGGTCTCCATCACCTGGCAGTGATTCCTCCTCTTCATCCACAAGACGGTACTATGGTCTAGTTTAGGACTACATGTCCTTAACTTTTGAACTTGTAACTCTAAGTTCAGGACTAAATGTCCTTATTTTTTGAACTTGGAACTCTAAGTTTAGGAACTCTCAACATTCAAACAAAGAGAAAAAGAAAAAGTATAGCAAAACAATTAAAATACGAATTTTTACCTTAAATCACAATAAGGGAATAAAACAAAAATTAGGGCTTTAACCATAGAGAAGAAAGATTTTGCCGGAGAAAAGGGAGGCAGAGAGACTGGCAAGGAAGAGAACATGGACAGAAAAGAGATAGAAGAAAAGGTAATACTGTCTTTTCATATTAATTTTGATAGACTAGTGGCTACTTTTGCTCAGCATTAAAAATGCTGATAAAAAGTAAATACCACTTTAAAAAGTGGCTAACCCACTCAATTTTTACTCAAATGGGAGGCTTGGATCGATTTCAAACGGGTCTAAATGGACTGACTCAATAAATGGGCGGGTCTAAAATTACTGGACTGAAATGTGCTGGGTCAAGATGGGCTAAAATTTGGGTCATAGCCCAACCCGCTAAACTCTTAGCAAACTTTAATTAATATGTATTGTTTTCTTATGAATTGCATAATTACTAAATAAGGTTTTTTTTTCATTGTTATGGTCATATATAACATATGAAACAACAAAAAATTATTTCTAAGATATTTGGCAAAGTTATTGATGGATTATTTTGGACTAATTCAAAATCAGTCCAACTTCAAATGAGTTGAGATGTGTTGAGTCAAAATGGGCTGAATTCAATAAATAGACTGGTTATTTGGGCTTGGGCCAAATTTGACAGCCCTATATTTTCTTTTCTTCTCTTTTTTTATTATTCTCAAATCTCAAAAACTTCTATGTACTCTAGTTGGATGTAACCTATTCTTTGTTCTTAAACTCATTTCCTCCTTTTTGGTTTCCTGTTCAACCCCCTTTAATCAAAAGAAGTTCAAGCATAATCAAGAACTATCAATGAAGAAACTCATCGGATTAAGGTTGGGAAAAGCTTCGGCAACTTCTCCTTTCGCTGTCTTGTCAATAGTGAAGAAACTCATCGAAATTTAGTCAAAAATCTGGATTTACTGGTGGTTTTAGATCAGATCTATTGGAACCATTGGTTCATTGGAATCCATTTATGAATCCAAGATGATGATTTCAAGATGGAGAGACTAGCACTTGATCGGAAAAAAATAATCATTTGTACCCTTTTGTTAGAGCTTGATCGAAAAAAGAAAGAGTATTTTGTCCACTTTTCTTGATCTGCCGAAGATATTTCATAAGAATTCTTGGTACTTGCATGTGTTTTAATTCTAGTTGGTGTTGGGATTCGTTCTAAGATATGTGATGGCATAATGGAATTATTGTACATATTTTTTGCTGCGACGGAAAATACTTTTCTGGAACTCGTAAGGTGGTTGGATAGTTGGGACAGAGAAATAGGCACAGGTCTTTAAAATTTGGGTTGATATTTGCCTAGTTGGCAGTTTGAGAGAAGGACCCCGGTGGACTTCTATTAGGGTTAGGGATAATTTTATGTATTATCTTACCGGTAGGGACACATTTGGATCGAAAGTAGAACTAAGGATAAACATGACTAATTTATTAAAGTAGAGAGACAAATTTGACATTTTTCCCTTTAATTGATATGTATTATTTTCTTATGAACTGCATAATTACTAAATAAGACTTTTTTTTCTTTTGTTATGGTCATATATAACATATCAAACAAAAAATAATTATTTCTAAGATATTTGGCAAAATTACTCATGGATCATTTTGGGCTAAAAATAAGCCCAACTTTTAATGATTTGAGATGTGTTGGATCAGGGCTGAGTTCAATAAATAGGCCGGTTATTTGGAGTGCACGGTTAGCCACTAATAACACATGTATTTACTTTTAAGTCACTGTTTAAAATGTCTTTAGTCTTTAGCCACTACTTTAATAAACTTTAACTGCCCGGACGAAAAATACCCTTCTGCTCATGTCCTTAACTTTTGAACATAACTTCAGGACTTCAGGACTACATGTCCTTAACTTTTGAACTTGGAACTCTAAGTTCAGGACTTCAGGACTACACGTCCTGAACTTTTGAACTTAACTTCAGGACTTCAGGACTACATGTCCTTAACTTTTGAACTTAACTTCAGGACTACATGTCCTTAACTTTTGAACTTGTAACTGTAAGTTCAGGATAAGTGTCCTTAACTTTTGAGCTTGTTAGTCTAAGTTGAGGACCTAATGTCCTTAACTTTTGGGCTTCTTAGCCTAAGTTCAGGACCTATTATCCTTAACTTTTGAGCTTGTTAGTCTAAGTTCAGGACTTCAGGACCTATTGTCCTTAACTTTTGAAATTGTAACTGTAAGTTCAAACTTTGGGCTTCTTAGCCTAAGTTCAGGACCTATTGTCCTTATCTTTTGAACTTGTAACTGTAAGTTCAGGACCTATTGTCCTTAACTTTTGAGCTTGTTAGTCTAAGTTCAGGACCAAGTGTCCTTAACTTTTGAACTTGTAATTCTAAGTTCAGGACCAAGTGTCCTTAACTTTTGAACTTGGAACTCGAAATTCAGGACCAAGTGTCCTTAACTTTTGAACTTGTAACTGTAAGTTCAGGATCCATAACGTGGCAGAACACCAAACGTTATTTGTATCTTTTCACAAAAAAAATAATAATAATTGCAATTTACATATAAGATTAATGTCAAATTACACAATAGAAAGCTAATAACAAAAAGAAACAACTAAAAAATAAAAGACTACAGAACCTTCATTTGCTCTTTCATGAAATATCTTCTAAAAGGCATTCATGGTGTTTTTTCGAGACACAAACACATGAATTAAAAGATACTTTATACAGAAGGAACTAATAAGTTATAATGCATTTAAGGATGTAAAGTTAGAATAGCTTGGCTGAAGGGCGAGTTTAAGATCAGTGACATAGCCATGTGTTACTGAGAGAAAAAATGCACAGAAGAGATTGAGAGAGAAGCACACATAGCCAGCCACTTCTGTACAGAGAGAAGCGAGGGTTTGAGAAGAAAAGAAATGGAAGAAAGGGTAAAATGTCTTTTCAAAATATTTTAATAGAGTAATGGCTATTTTTACTCAGCATTAGAATTGGTGGATAAAAAATAAAAACCACCTTATTTAGTGGCTATCACATGCCATTTTTACGATATACATAAAGTATAGATCAAAGGGATAGCCTAAGAAAAAGCCACAGCAAGATCAGGAAAAAGGCAAGCAAATCCAACAATCCAGATAGCAATATTAGCAGGAAGGAACATTCCCATAGCAATAATCATTGAACAAGTTGCTGCAATGGCACCTATTTTTCCCACAACAGATGCAGCAGCCACCCGCTTCTTACTTCTAAACCACATGGCAGCAAAAGTGCCAATAAATCCAACAGCATTAGCCGCCACCACAAAGTGCAGCCCCCGAAGAAAAGATGAGCTTGTGGAGGCATAAGCCAAGAGGGAAATAGCTGTCTGACCTGTGATTCCGAGAGTTATCTCCATCAGTTTTTCTGATATGGAATCTCTTGGTGAGTAAACAATCACTATATTATTTAATGCATCTTCATATATCCTAAGGCATAGCTCTCCAACTGTACCAGCAATCTTTGGAGTGAAATGATTAGGATCAGTCAATTGACCTAAAGGAAACATATTTAAACTTAGATCTAACAGTTCTGCTTTGGAGTACTGTAATTTTGACTGTAGAATTTTTTAATTAATTAATCTTCTTTATATATATAGGGAAAACTAGAAACAATAGGAAATATTATTGTCATCTACATTTTGAAGCTTCATGGGTTCTGCTAAACAATTTGCATTAGTAGAAAAGTTGAAAGGTGAGAAGTGTAGAATTTGTACTAATAACGCGTTCTACTAGCATAGAGCTCATATTTTCAAGCTTCTTTTCTTTCGTATTCTACATGTGTGCTGAATGGCAGTCCAACGGGACGGGACGGGATGGGACAAAATTAACAGGACGGGACGGGACGGCATTTAAGCGGGACGGTGGCGGGACAAAACGGGACGGAACAAAAGGGACGAAACGGTCATCCCATCCCGTCCCGCTAACAAACTGGACGGGACGGGGCGGGTTCGTGGCCTTAAGTGTAGTTTTTTCTTTTAAAAGAAAGTCTAGTTTTTTTGAAAATGACTAAGTTTTTAAAGTTTGCAACGACTAGTTTTTTGACTTATTTAACAAACATAAATGTCAAAACGGAAATTAGAAAACTAAGTAAAGAATTATAAAATATTAAAACAAAAGACTTGCAATGAAATATTCTAGCAATTATAAATTTATAATAGAGTTATAATTTGTTTAATATAATTTTAAAGTATTAAGTAACTAAGACAATTCATAAAAAGAACTCAACGCTTAGAGCCTTTTATTTTATTAATAGAACTTTCAAATCTCAAATATAAATATAATTCTTTTGAAGAGCACCTAATCTACGCAGCCACCTTCTAGGAAGGGTTCTGTTTGAACTAGGCCTTGTAACGACCCGATCGGTCGTTTTGAGATTTTGCACTTCGATCGCCAGTTCTCGGGCATGACTTGCCCCGTGTTATGTATTGTGACTAATGTAGATCGTTGGTTTTGGTTTTCAGGAAAATTTGGAATGAATTTGAAAGAACAGTTTCAGTTGAAAGCTTGGAATTTGAAAGTTTTGACCAAGAGTTGACTTATTGGTATACGAGCTCGGATCGGAGTTTTTATGATTTGGTTAGCTTCGTTGAGTGATTTATAACTTAGGAGTGTGATCGGAAGTAGTTTTGGAGGTCTGGTGTAGAATTTGGCTTGAATTGGCGAAGTTAGTATTTTGGCGATTTTCGGTCGATAGGCGAGATTTTGATCCGAAGGTTGGAATGGAATTCCGAGAGTTGCTGTAGCTTCGTTATGTGATTTGGGATGCGTGTGCAAAATTTCAGGTCATTCGGAGGTGTTTTGGTTGGGTTTTTGATCAAATGCGTGTTTCGGAAGTTTTAGAAGAACTTAGGCTTGAATTCGATGTGAATTGATGGTTTTGGTGTTGTTTGAGGTGTTTTGAGGATTGGAACAAGTTTGAATGATGTTTTAGGATGCGTTGGTGCTTTTGGTCGAGGTCCCGGGGGCCTCGGGTGAATTTCTGGTGGTCAATCGGGTTATATTCTATGTTGAAGAGTTGCAGAAAATTTGTCTCAGCAGTTGCAGCAATTTATCTCTTCGCGTTCGCATTAGTGTTCTCGCGTTCGCGAAGAGTAGGCGGAGGAGGGTGTGAAATTTTCCTTCGCGTTCGCGAAGGGGTGTCATCTCAGTGCATCGCGTTCACAGGTTCTTATTCGCGTTCGCGTAGATGGATTCGAGTAAGTGGATTTGAAGTGGAATTGTGCTACGCGTTCGCAGGTGTATTGTCGCGTTCGCGAAGGGTCGCTCAGGTAAATCATCGCGTTCGCAAGTTCGGTATCGCGATCGCTTAGAAGGGAAATCTGGTCAAGGTAAGATGTGCATCGCGAACGCGAGAGTTGGACCGCGTTCGCGAAGAAGAAAATCCTGTAGCTGGGCAGAATGTTTTAAAGCCATCTTGTCCGAGATTTTGGGTCTATTTTCACCCATGGCTGCTCGTTTTTGGAGATTTTTGGAGGGAATGAAAGAGGGATTCAAGAGGAATCGACTTGAGGTAACAATCTTGATCTTAAAACTTGATTATATTGTGAAACCCACCTAGAAATTCATGGAACTTAAGCAAAAATGGAAGAAACTAGGGCTTGGGATTTTGAAATTTGATTTGGGGATTTGAAGGATCAATTGGGGTTGGATTTGAGAACTTTTGGTATGTATGAACTCGTGAGGAGATAAGGAACATATTGATGTGAAAATTTCTAAGTTTCGAGAAGTGGGTTCGGGGCTCGGGTTTTGCCGATTTCGTGATTTATAATAATTTTTGATTGTTTTCGATTGGGTATTGTTCCATTGGCATATTGTGACGTATTCGTTCTGGTTTTGGATAGATTCGACGCGCGTGGAGGCCGATTTGAGGGGCAAAGGCGTCGCGAGCTAGAGATTTCGCCGGTTCGAGGTGAGTAATGATTGTAAATGATATCCTGAGGGTTAGAAACCCCGGATTGCACCGTAGTGCTATATTGAGGTGACTTGCACGCCGGATAGCGAGCGTGGGGTAGAGCACCGTTGAGGGATTGTGACTTGGTTCGTCCCGATTGATGATTTTACCGCGTATTTGACTGAAACTTATTTGTTATTATCATGATTTGGGCTGATTGCCATATTTGGGCTTCGTGCCAATTATCTGAACCCTTCGAGGATTTTTATCACTGTTTCCTCACTGTTTTGACGCATTATTTGAACTCAGTCCTATTGATATCCCCTGTTTTGCAAACTCAGCCAATTTTACTCAGATTTGAAACTTAAATGATATTTCTAAATGATATTTTGGGCTGAGAACTACTGTTTTACAAATGCCAGAGGGGCTTGTGATGATTTTCGGACTGATTGAGGCCGAGGGCCATATGTGAGGATATGCTGAGTGATATGAGGCCGAGGGCCTGAGATACTTATATGCCATGAGGTGGCTTGAGTGACGTGAGGAGGCTTTCAGGCCTCGTGAGTGATGTGAGGAGGCTTTCAGGCCTTGTGAGTGATGTGAGAAGGCTTTCAGGCCTTATGAGTGATGTGAGGAGGCTTTCAGGCCTTACTTCATATGCCACGAGGTGGCTTGATATTGCGCTTGGGCCGTAAGGGGCCCCTCCCCGAGTCTGCACACCCCCAGTGAGCGCCGTCGACGATATATGGATCGGGCTGCACGCCGCAGCGAGATGTGGATCGGGCTACACGCCGCAGCGGTTACTATATGATACTGTTCTAAGAGTGAGCTGAGAGAGAGAGCCCAAGGGGCTGAGAGTGAGCCCAAGGGGCTGGTACTGTTTTGAGATATCGCCCGAGGGGCGAACTTATATGTTCTCATCTTGCATATTTACTTGCCTTTTTACCTGTTATACTGCGGTATTTGTGCCCGAGGGGCGGATTTTTCTGTGCTTATCAGCACTAACTGTTTTGAAATCGTTTTGTAACCGTTGAAAAGATCATTTTCAAAAGAGATTTAAACTGAGCCAATATATTTCTAAAGATTTCACAGCTTCACTGTTTTCTCAAAGGATTGTACCTTGCTTCTTTACAGCATGTTGGTTGCTTTACGTGATTTTTTACTGCTTAGTTGTTATTTACCTTTATTACTCACTGAGTTGGAGTACTCACTTTACTCCCTGCACCTCGTGTGCAGTTGCAGGTATTTATTCACCCGGTAGCGGGTATTGGCTGTTTGGATGCAGAGCTGTAGTAGTTTAGCGAGGTGACTGACAGCGTTCGCAGCACCGCCTCTCTCTCTTGTTTCATTATTCTGGTTTTGTATATTTTAGACCTTGTAGTTGGATTAACACTCTAATAGACGCTCGTGACTTGTGATACTCCGTTTAGGGCTGTGTCGGGTTTGTGCTTCCGTTAGTTATATCATTAAATCATGCTTAGATTGCTTATTAATGTTTAACTATTTTTGAAAAGACGAGTTGGGTTAGTTGGCTGGCCTCGTCTTCACGAGAGGCGCCATCACGACCAGTGCGGGGTTTGGATCGTGACAAGTTGGTATCAGAGCCTAGGTTACTAGGTCTCACGAGTCATGAGCGGGTTTAGTAGAGTCTCGCGGATCGGTACGGAGACATCTGTATTTATCCTCGAGAGGCTGCAGAACCTTTAGGAAAACTTCACATTCTTGAATTCTTATCGTGCGTCCTTGATTAAGCTTGAAGAGAAACTCTTGAAATTCATTCCACGCGTTTGTATGCGCGCATGAGCGCTCAGCATCAGATGTGCCTTGATGGCTTGTGATTCCCTGATTAAGGGACGAGATGTAATTTCTGTGAGTTTATGTTGGGCCAGTCTGGAGGACTTGAGGCCGGATCTTTGTCTATGGCTTGATCACCGAGGTGCTGATTGTGTGAACACATGGTTTTGAACTTATATGTTCGGTATTGCCCCTATTAGTAGAAGTGACGGTTGGATAACCATGTGATGAGTATGTTAGTACTGCGAGATGTATCTATGTAACTTGGAAGTGTCGAGGAAGATCTGCTGGATGATAGGTGTACTATTAAGTGTATGATTTCCATTGTGAGTGGATGCGTAGCTCCGAGTTATGGGCGCGTGAAGAATCTTTTCAAGTCTCCTAGTTGGGAGTGAAGTAAATTGCATGTTGCGGTATGAGATCAGACTCAGGAAGACTAAGTGACTGTGGAATGTGTATGACGGTGGAAGGTATGCGGAAATGTCATATTGAGGCGAAACATGCGGGTTATCTCCTGCGGAGTGTTCTGAAGTGGTGTAATCCTTATGTGTATATTAGAAGACCTCATGTGTAATTGAAAAGTACGTGTTGAAATTTGGAATTTCGGGTCGCTTAAGAGAGTGGGCTTAACTGTTGCGGGAATGAATGCGAGAATTGTAGAAGAGTTACAGTACGGGATGATTTGTGTTTTCACAACTTATAAATGATTTGAGCTTAATCTCACTATGTTATTGTGGCATCAATAGGGTAAAAGTGTTATGAGTTATTGAGGGTATTTTTATCTACGGCTTCGAGCCAAGTGGGGGAGTCTGCTGTGAGTAGTTGATTGCACGGTTAGGTGCTATGCTGGTTCCAGTTTGAGGCGTGCGGGTGAGTCAGTTATGACTTGTGGGAATTGAGACCGAGGATGTTGACGAAGGTTATATTATGCTTCATAGGGTAAGGAAATCACATGATGTCTTAAGTTGTTGTTGGTAGAGAATGCTCAGTGCATAGAGCAGTAAGTTGCTTGGGTGTATTAGGATGAGGATTTCATTTTGCGGTATCGGAGTGCCAATGAGGCACGGGTGGTTCTGTTCGTTAGGTAAGGTAATTTGCAGTATGAGTAAGAGTGAATGACTTTCGAGAATGGTTCCAATGTGTTCAAGATTCTGCAGGAAACAATCGGGTATTTTAAAGTTGCATGCGTGGTTAGAAACTGCGTTTTCATTGGAAGAGGTTCAGATTTGTGCTATTTCTAGGTTAATTATGGGGTTCTATGTATCAGTATCAGGAAAGTAAAGGTAACGGATTCGGATTCGCAAGAGGTTCTTCAGATTAAAGTATTCGGGAGCGTGAAGTTTTTGGTAATATTTGAGAGAGTATTCAGCGGCTTATGGGTCCTAGACAGTGTGGTCTTGTGCTTGGGTCTCGTGTAGTGAGCCTGGGATTGAGAGATTGTGGTACTACAGCAAGAGGGAGCATCAAGTTGAAAATGAATCAGAAGGAAATTCAGCTAGATGGAATGGTTTGATAGTAGACCGAATCGGTTTGGTAAGGGTATGATCAATTGTTTGTATGTGTTCGAGGTAATGGGTTCTTACAGGTATTTTGCAACAATGCTCATGGGCTTTGATGGCTTGTTTAGCTTGGTCTAGTTAGAAGGATTTAGTCCTGGCAGTTTAATTTGTGCAAACGGAATTGGGAGAGTTCTTGTTGATTTCTACCGTGGCTGGAGCGGTGCATTTTTCTACGAATATGAGAGGTATGGGATGTGTAATGATTTTTCTTCTAGATGGGATCAATGGAAGTTCTTGACTAGTTGAGTGTGTAAATGTCTGTGGCTCGGAAGGGAGATAAAAGTTTTCCTGTTATCCTTGGATGGTGTGGCATATGCGGTATGTTGTGGAGGATCGAGATTTGCGTATATGAGGTTTCAGTTCAGTTCTGAAAGGAAGTTCATAACACTCTTAGGCAGCGGGTAGCCTCAGATGATTAAGGAAATGGTATTGTTATTTGGAAGTGATTTGACGAGAGTATATGTTTCAGAAAAAGGGTAATGTGATTAAGTTGATAGCACTTCGGTAGTATTGCGGCACCTTTTTTTAGATCGACTGGTGATATTCAGGTTTGTTTGGGGGCACAGGGAAATTTGAGAGTATCTAACGTGGAATGATTGGGTATTAGAGGTATGGCATATATTTGGACAGCGAAATTTGGGATAGGATATGGTGATTCATGTGCCGTATGGACGTGGAGACGGAAGTTCTCATATTCAGGCTATGTTGTGATTGTAGATCGTGTGTATCAGCATTTGGAGGCCCGAGTGGATCTTTCTTTGCTTGGTATGTTAGGTTTTGGATATGATATTGGGGTGTAGACTGGTTGTTTCCGTGTTGTGTTATTCTGGACTATTGCGATAGGATGGCGCGGATGGCTATGTCGGGAAATGCCACGGATTGAGTGGCGATGTTCGTCGGATTATGTCCTAGTGGGGATTTTTATATTTCGAAGACCTAGCGGACGGCTGGGAAGGATTATCTTTCTTATTTGGGGTCTTGTGAGTGAGTGTTCTATCTTGAGTCGGCTTGGATGGCTTCGAATGGCATTGTTTAGGGAGGTATTGATTCGACTGTTGTTGAGCTTATCAGTGATCTGGGGAGATCTATGAGTTACCTTTCTGTGTTGCGAGATGCTAGGATTTGTTGGTTATAGGCGCACATGGTGCGGTTCAATTGGGGTCTCTTAGTGGAATTCGAGCGGGAAGAGTAATTGAGCGATGCTTGGTGAACGGCGTACCGGTTGTGTCCTATCGGGTTGCGTGGCATATGTTATTTGTTGCACCGTAGGTGTAATGATTTGCTTTTGTTCCAGACATCAAATTATGCGTGGCTGTCGATTTTTGAGCATAGCGACTTGAGGTGTTTCATGTGTAATAGTGTTTGGATGGGATCGCGCATTGTAGCGAGGCTACGTGGAAATATGACCTTTCGGGGTAGATTCATGTGTTTTATTTCTATGATGTGAGACGGGGTCTCAGCTTCGTGTTGTGATTGTACTGATCAGCTTGAGATACAGCTCTTTTGTCTGGGGTCATTTTCATGATTTGAGGATATTCAGATCTGTTTCTTATTGGTGCGCGAATTATGTAAGTTGTGGCTTAGGCCTGTATTGATGTGTCATGTCACCAGAGAAGTGTGTTGGATTCGAGGTGATCGTTGGGGTCATTAATGAATACGAACGGATTTGATTTCAGCTTGTTGGAAGGATAATATCGAGGTTCGGCTCGGAAATCTGCTGTGGTATTAGCCAAAAGGGAAGTGACTTCATGAATGGTTGACCTGAGAGATGGTTACGGTTTATTGCATGTTTCATGTATCATTAGCAGTATATAGAAGAGTTGGAATAAGACCCTAGTTGATAAGAGGTTTTCTACCGGTATTCGGGTGTTATGTGCAGCTGCTATGAATAGAAGTTATCGTTTCGAGTGTTTGAGTTATGTGGTATATCATATAATTGCACCTGAGGTTACAGGTATGGGTTATTACAGCTGGTTCGGGCTTATTCTGAATATAGATGTGAGGTTCTAATCTTGTGTATGATTTCGGAAAGTGCAATGTGGTTCTATGATTTATGGGCTAGGCTGGATTGTGTGATTTCAGTTAAAATGTGTTATCGGACCTATATGAGATAGGGTAACGTGGTATCACCCCCGGGTATATGCATGGTAAAGTTATTCAGTTACTGGTTGGCTTCTAGAACAACTCTGGGTACGTTCGAGGACGAACGTGTGTTTAAGTGGGGGAGGATGTAACGACCCGACCGGTCGTTTTGAGCTTTTGCACTTCGATCGCCAGTTCTCGGGCATGACATGCCCCGTGTTATGTATTGTGACTAATGTAGATCGTTGGTTTTGGTTTTTAGGAAAATTTGGAATGAATTTGAAAGAACAGTTTCATTTGAAAGCTTGGAATTTGTAAGGTTTGACCAAGAGTTGACTTATTTGTATACGAGCTCGGATCGGAGTTTTTATGATTTGGTTAGCTTCGTTGAGTGATTTATAACTTAGGAGTGTGATCGGAAGTAGTTTTGGAGGTCCGGTGTAGAATTTGGCTTGAATTGGCGAAGTTAGTATTTTGGCGATTTTCGGTCGATAGGCGAGATTTTGATCCGAGGGTCGGAATGGAATTCCGAGAGTTGTTGTAGCTTCGTTATGTAATTTGGGATGTGTGTGCAATATTTCAGGTCATTCGGAGGTGTTTTGGTTGGGTTTTTGATCAAATGCGTGTTTCGGAAGTATTAGAAGAACTTAGGCTTGAATTCGATGTGAACTGACGGTTTTGGTGTTGTTTGAGGTGTTTTGAGGATTGGAACAAGTTTGAATGATGCTTTAGGATGCGTTGGTGCTTTTGGTCGAGGTCCCGGGGGCCTCGGGTGAATTTCGGGTGGTCAATCGGGTTATATTCTATGTTGAAGAGTTGCAGAAAATTTGTCTCAGCAGTTGCAGCAATTTATCTCTTCGCGTTCGCATTAGTGTTCTCGCGTTCGCGAAGAGTAGGCGGAGGAGGGTGTGAAATTTTCCTTCGCGTTCGCGAAGGGGTGTCATCTCAGTGCATCGCGTTCGCAGGTTCTTATTCGCGTTCGCGTAGATGGATTCGAGTAAGTGGATTTGAAGTGGAATTGTGCTACGCGTTCGCAGGTGTATTGTCGCGTTCGCGAAGGGTCGCTCAGGTAAATCATCGCGTTCGCAAGTCCGGTATCGCGATCGCTTAGAAGGGAAATCTGGTCAAGGTAAGATGTGCATCGCGAACGCGAGAGTTGGACCGCGTTCGCGAAGAAGAAAATCCTGTAGCTGGGCAGAATGTTTTAAAGCCATCTTGTCCGCGATTTTGGGTCTATTTTCACCTATGGCTGCTCGTTTTTGGAGATTTTTGGAGGGAATGAAAGAGGGATTCAAGAGGAATCGACTTGAGGTAAGAATCTTGATCTTAAAACTTGATTATATTTTGAAACCCACCTAGAAATTCATGGAACTTAAGCAAAAATGGAAGAAACTAGGGCTTGGGATTTTGAAATTTGATTTGGGATTTGAAGGACCAATTAGGGTCGGATTTGAGAACTTTTGGTATGTATGAACTCGTGAGGAGATAAGGAACGTATTGATGTAAAAATTTCGGAGTTTCGAGAAGTGGGCCCGGGGCTCGGGTTTTGCCAATTTCGTGATTTTTAATAATTTTTGATTGTTTTCGATTGGGTATTGTTCCATTGGCATATTATGATGTATTCGTTCTGGTTTTGGATAGATTCGACGCACGTGGAGGCCGATTTGAGGGGCAAAGGCATCACGAACTAGAGATTTTGCCGGTTCGAGGTGAGTAATGATTGTAAATAATATCCTGAGGGTTTGAAACCCCGGATTGCCCACCGTAGTGCTATATTGAGGTGACTTGCACGCCGGATAGCGAGCGTGGGGTAGAGCACCATTGAGGGATTGTGACTTGGTCCATTCCGATTGATGATTTTACCGCGTATTTGACTGAAACTTATTTGTTATTATTATGATTTAGGCTGATTGCCATATTTGGGCTTCGTGCCAATTATCTGAACCCTTCGGGGATTTTTATCACTGTTTCCTCACTGTTTTGACGCATTATTTGAATTCAGTCCTTTTGATATACCCTGTTTTGCAAACTCAGCCAATTTTACTCAGATTTGAAACTTAAATGATATTTCTAAATGATATTTTGGGCCGAGAACTACTGTTTTATAAATGCCCGAGGGGCTTGTGATGATTTTCGGACTGAGTGAGGCCAGGGGCCATATGTGAGGATATGCTGAGTGATATGAGGCCGAGGGCCTGAGACACTTTATATGCCACGAGGTGGCTTGAGTGACGTGAGGAGGCTTTCAGGCCTCGTGAGTGATGTGAGGAGGCTTTCAGGCCTTGTGAGTGATGTGAGGAGGCTTTCAGGCCTTATAAGTGATGTGAGAAGGCTTTCAGGCCTTACTTCATATTCCACGAGGTGGCTTGATATTGCGCTTGGGCCGTAAGGGGCCCCTCCCGGAGTCTGCACACCCCCAGCGAGCGCCGTCGACGATATATGGATAGGTCTACACGCCGCAACGATTACTATATGATAATGTTCTGAGAGTGAGCTGAGAGAGAGAGCCCGAGGGGCTGAGAGTGTTTCTGAGAGTGAGCTCGAGGGACTGGTACTGTTTTGAGATATCGCCCGAGGGGCGAACTTTTATGTGCTCATCTTGCATATTTACTTGCGGTTTTACCTGTTATATTGCGGTATTTGTGCCCGAGGGGCGGATTTTTCTGTGCTTATCAGCACTAACTGTTTTGAAATCATTTCGTAACCGTTGAAAAGATCATTTTCAAAAGAGATTTAAACTGAGCCAATATATTTCTAAAGATTTCACAGCTTCACTGTTTTCTCAAAGGATTGTACCCTGCTTCTATACAGCATTTTGGTTGCTTTACGTGATTTCTTACTGCTCAGTTGTTATTTACCTTTATTACTCACTGAGTTGGAGTACTCACTTTACTCCCTGCACCTCGTGTGCAGTTGCAGGTATTTATTCACCCGGTAGCGGGTATTGGCTATTTGGAGGCAGAGCTGTAGTAGTTTAGCGAGGTGACTGCCAGCATTCGCAGCACCATCTCTCTCTCTTGTTTCATTATTCCGGTTTTGTATATTTTAGACCTTGTAGTTGGATTTACACTCTAATGGACGCTCGTGACTTGTGACACCCCGATTAGGGCTGTGTCGGGTTTGTGCTTCTGTTAGTTATATCATTAAATCATATTTATATTGCTTATTAATATTTAACTATTTTTGAGAAGACGAGTTGGGTTAGTTGGCTGGCCTCGTCTTCACGAGAGGCGCCATCACGACCAGTGCGGGGTTTGGGTCGTGACAGGCCTCTTAGTAGCCAATTACAAATTATCATACTAACATCTGTAAGCTCCTATATAGCTTCTTTGTAACTCATCAATAATATCTCTCGGACATTCTGCTGGAATTGGCAATGTTGATTGATGTTCCATGAGCTCAATGCCGTCATCGCTCCCAGTGATAAGTATCTCATTGTATTCTTCTTCTTCCCTTGTGGTTAATTTTTCAAAACCAAGATTCTTCTTTCTGAATTAATCCAATCTCTGAATAATATGGAAATCTCTAGACTGTCCTCCGCTAATGCATGTCTATGATCTCCGATTTGAAATCTAGCCGTGCTAAAAGCATTCTCCGATGCTACTGATGATGCTTGAATAGCCAGGATATCTCGGGCCATTATTGAAAGTGTTGGAAAAGCCTTGCTACGCTCCCTCCACCATGACAAAAGTTGTTCATTGCATTCATCATCTTTAATACTTTCCAATCCTTGATTAAGATAAGAATCAAGTTCATCACCAATAGAGGAATCAAAACCTGTTATATTATCCATATCTTCCCATAAAACTTCTGCTCTAGACTTAGAAGTAGAAGGAGCAGTTTCACAACCTGTTGTTTTCATAGATTTATATTTATCAAACATTGATCTAGCATAAGAATATATGCTAGCTTGGCAGTCTTCAAGAGATGGTTGTTCATTTTCTTGAATTGCTAAATTCTCATAAATTTTACGAACAAGTCCTTTTGCACCTCTTAGTTTCAAAGATGCGTTAAGTAGAGTAAAAATTAAATAAACTTCGGGAATAGTGAAAAAAATACTTTTTTAATTTTGAAATCATTTCATTAATGACTGGTGCATAAGTTGGATTTGTTTTATACTTACCAAATACAACAGAAATTCCACAAATATACCATAATATTTGTGTAACAGTAAGATAATATATACCAGAAAATTATTTTGTAGCACAATAAAATTTTTCGAAAAATTTAGTAAGCTATTTGATCTCATCCCAATCAGAATCAACAATTTGATCAGCGGGGATACCATTATGCATATTAAATACCTTTCGGATAGGCACCCCATAATCATAAGCAACTTTAAGCATTTCATAAGTAGAATTCCACCTAGTACAAACATCTTTTGGAACTATTCTAAATGGAAGGTTAGCACGAGCACATTGTTGAGGAAATTCACGAATTCTACTCGGTTTATTAGCACAAAAAATATAGGCACAAGCATGTTGTATTTTACTACAAGCATCAGAAAAATAAATTCAGACCATCTGTTGCAACCAAGTTAAAAATATGGCATGCACATCTAACATGAAAAATTGCTAGATTAATTGGAAAAAGTCTAGTTTTTAAGCTATTTGCTGCGGTTGTGTTAGCAAAAGCATTATCTAAGGTGATAGTTAAAACTTTATCAATGAGTCCATAAAAATCAAGTATTTGTAGAACAGTAGTTGCAATATATGCTCCAATGTGTTTTGAATCAACAAATTTATAACCAATAATACGTTTTTGTATGTTCCAGTGATGATCAACCTAATGACATGTAACAGTTAAATAATTACAACTATTAGGACTACGACCTATATCACATGTGATAGACACTTTACAATCTAAGTGAAAAAATACACAACGAATATACTGAAGATATTCGGTTTGAAATTTAAAAACATCATTTCTAACTGTGGTCTTAGGAAAACCTTGAAAAGCAGGGTTATAAGTTTCTTGTATATAATGCACAAAAGCAAGGTGAGAAGGAAAAGTAAAAGGTAAGCCACAGACAGCCACCATTTTTGCTAAGTTCTCACGATCTCTATCTTTGTTATAGGGGCGTAGAACATTACCAGAAGCAGGGGCAAGCTGTTGTTGAACAAAATTAGAACCAGATCCACTAGGAGTGCCAATACCGGTGGTAGGATCTATAATTTTTCCGGCTTCTATGTTAGCTTGTATCCATAAAGATTTGTGATCCTTTTGTAAGTGTCTAGTTAAACCCCCCCGTCCCACCACTTTTTTTTGTGTGAAAATTTTTGCTTACATTTTTCACATATAGCATGATGATTGACTTTATCATGTTTAAAAAATTTCCATACAAGTGATGTTTTGGGACGTTCAGCCTTAGGCTTACCCCTTACAGGGGGTACAAGGGGTAATGCTCCAGACCGGGATTGACTCTGAGTTGGAGCTTGTGTTGCGGGACTAGTGGGTGTTTCATCTAATTCTTCTTCCTCATTTTCTTCGTCCTCAAAAAAAATATCATTGCCAAATTTTCTTTGTAAAGTTTCATGATCTAGTTGTTCTCCGACATTAATATTATAACATGCGGGGGTTGGAAAAATGAAGTTTCATCAACATGAGTCATTTCATATATATGTTTTCTAATTCTAGGAGAAGGGTTAGGATTAGGACTAGGATTAGGACTACTACTACTTTCACCTTTACTATTTTTTTAGCTAATTTTTTAAACATGCCAAATATATTATTAGATGACATAATTTAAATATGAAATTAAATTAAAAAAACTAACACAAAAATTAAACACACAAATAAAATACGAAAATAGAACACGTAAAGTAGATACAAAAATTAAGCACTAAAATGATATGCAAAAATTATATATTAAAATTAGGAGATGGAACGAGTGCACCGTGATTAAATATTGAAACTTGAAGAAATTGCCCAAAATATTGCTCCAAATACTTGACGAATTAATTTGAAGCTTGAAAGTTGCTCCAAAAATTTGCCCAAATACTTGAAACTTGAAAGTTATCACTTGATAGTTGATACTCGATAGTAACAAAATTGAGAGAATAATATGGATAGAATATTAGAATGTAAGAGATTTGAGAGAGAATACTGATTTTTTATGGGAAAAAATGAAGAAGAATGGGGGGTACTTATAGTAGAGAATAGGGCCAAAGTATAATTTACTAAACTTAGGGGTTATATTAAACGTTTGGGGGGGTAGGGGTGTTTTTTTTTTGGGGGGGGGGGGGGAAGGGGGTAGGGGCTGTTTTGCCCGTTTTTGGCCGTTGGCAACGACTATTTTTGCAATTTAAGTCGTTGCCCAACGGCTAGATTTTAAAATAAAAAAAAAACAAAATCCAGGCGGGACGCGGGACGGGACAAACAGGACGAAATGGTCGTCCCGTCCCATCCCGTGTCCTGTTTAACATTGGCCCATCCTGTTTAACTTGAAGTGGGACGGGACGGCCCGTCTCGTTGGACAGCCATAGTGCTGATACAACCACATTTCACTTACTGAAAACAGAGGCGGATATGGGAGATAAACTGTCACGACCCCAACCCCGGTCGTGATGGCGCCCAACAAAATGCTAGGCAAGCCCGGCCTATTAAAAACATTAACCCAACTCCTTATACAATTTATTATTAATCAACACAGATAAATTACCAAGTCATAATACTAGAAATCTGAAATAAGACTTTAACATGCGGAATCTCAAATAATAATCCTACTACATAGCCCATATAGATCCAGTGTCACAAGTTGAGCCTCTAATACAGGTTTATCAACCTAACGCATAGCAATCGAGGAAATTACGAAATAAAACAAAGGATAGAAGGGAGAGATCAGGGCTGCGGACGCCATTGCAGCTACCTCGATGCTCCCGGATATGTGCTGCTCAGCAAAAAATCCTCACTCAGCCTCAGATGCACCTAGATCTGCACGAAAGATGCAGGGAGTAATGTGAGTACTCCGACCCAGTGAGTAATAAACATAAATAAAGACTGAGAATAAGAAATAATGGAAAAACACAAAGTAATCTATAATGCGGCAGTTGAAAAAAGTAGAATAAAATCAATGAAACACTGAAATCGAAATGCAGAACTGCTACGGCAAATAAGCAATTAAGTGACAGATATAGAAAAAAATAATCAACACATAATATGGTACCCTCTAGTACCCGCTGCGGCGTGCAGCCCGATCCATTTATTTATCGTCGATGGCGCTCACCGGGGGTGTGTAGACTCCGGGAGGGCCCCCTTACGGCCCAAGCGCCAAGCCATCTCGTGGAATCAGCTAGGCCCTCGGCCTAATAGCAATATCAATATAATACCGCTGCGGCGCGCAGCCCGATCCATACTCAGTCCAGAAATCACATAAGCCCCTCGGGCAATAATAAAAATAGTAGTTCTCAGCCCAAAACATCATTTAGTATATCTTTTAGTTTCAAAATTCGAGTAATGATGGCTGAGTTGTAAAATAGTAGAAATCGGTACGACTGAGTTCAAGTAATAAATCCATACAGTGAGGATATAGTGACAAAAACTCCCCGATGGGTTCAAATAGTTGGCACGAAGCCCAAATATGATAATCAATACAATTAATGATGACAACAAATAGGCTTCAATCAAATAAGCGGTAAGAACATCACTCAAGAAGGACCAAGTCACAATCCCCAATAGTAAACAACCCCACGCTCATCATCAAACGCGTGTCTCACCTCAATATAGCACTACGATGTGCAAATCCGGGGTTTCAAACCCTCAGGACATCATTTACATTCATTACTCACCTCAAGCCGGCCAAAACTCTAGCTAGCTATGCCCTTGCCTCTCAAATCGACCTCCTCGCGCGTTGAATCTGATCAAAACCACAACGAATACATCACGATATGCTAAGGAAACAATATCCAATCGAAACAATCGAAAAATAACAAAAATCTTCAAATTGGCAAAACCCGAGCCCCGGGCTCACTTCTCAAAACTCAGAAATTTTCACATCATTAGACTCCTTATCTCCCCACGAGTTTATACATATCAAATACATAAGAATCGGAGTTCAATAGACCCTTCAAATCCTTAATTTTTGCTCTCTTAAGTTCAAGCCCTAAACCACCATTTTTGTCCTTTAATTCCTTAAATTTTCAGTCCTAATTCATGAAATAACACCATAGAATCATGTTTTGGGTCCAAAAATCCTTACCTTATTGAAGCTCCTTGAAATCCCTCTTCAAAATCGCCCACAATTCTCCAAGTCCGAAGTTAGAAATGAAAAACCCTTCAAAATTCGCGAAGAAAACGTAAATATTTCTGCCCAGTCATAACCGCTTCTGCGGTCAAAAACCGCTTCTGCGGTCCTACCTCCGTATCTGCGAAAATTTCTTAAGTCCAGCCTGACCGCATCTGCGGTCCTATAGCCGCATCTGCGGTCCTATAGCCGCATCTGCGGCTCCGCAGGTGCGGCTTCCTATCCGCATCTGCGGTTCTAGCTCATTTCCCCTAACCCGCATCTGCGACCGAATTTCCGCATCTGCAGCATCGCAGATGCGGCTCCTCGTCCGCATCTGCGGAAACAGCTCCCCAAAGCCAAAACTCGCACCTGCGGCCTCCCCTTCGCACCTGCGATCCCCTTTTCGCAGCTGCGGAAATACCAGCAACAGCAGAAATCTGAGATTTGCCCAAGTCCAAAACTCCCCGTTAGCCATCCGAAATCACCCCGAGGCCTCCGGTACCTCAACCAAAGGCACTAACACATCCTAAAACATTATCCAAACTTGTTCCAATCATCAAAACACCTCAAACAACACCAAAACCAACAAATTACATTGAATTCGAGCCTAAGTTCTTCTAAAACTTTCGAAACATGCTTTTGATCAAAATCACCTCCGAATGACCTAAAATTTTACGCACACATCCCAAATCACCTAACAAAGCTACAAAAACTCTCGGAATTCCATTCCGACCCTCGGATCAAAATCTCACCTATCAACCGGAAATCGCCAAATACTAACTTCGCCAATTCAAGCCTAATTGTACACCGGACCTCCAAAACCACATCCGATCACACTCGTAAGCCACAAATCACCTCCCGAAGCTAACCGTACCATCGAAATAAATCAACATCCGGTTGACTTTTCCAAACTAAGCCTTCCTTAAAGAGACTAAGTGCCTCATTTCCCACTAGAATCAATCCAAACCAACTCGATCACACAAGACACTGATAATGAAGCATAACGAAGCAGAAAATGGGGAAAACGGAGCGGTAACTCATGAGACGACGGGTCGGGTCGTCACATCCTCCCCAACTTAAACAAACGCTCGTCCTCGAGCGAGTCAAGAAACATACCTGAAGCCTCAAATAGGTGAGGGTATCTGCTCCGCATCTCCTGCTCGGTCTCCCAGGTATCCTCCTCCACGGGTCGACCTCTCCACTGCACCTTCACTGAAGCTATATCCTTCGACCTCAACTTTTGAACCTGACGACCCAAAATAGCCACTGGCTCCACATCAAAGGTCAAATCATCATCCAACTGAACCGTGCTGAAGTCCAACACATGAGACGGGTCCCCAACATACTTCCGGAGCATAGAAACATGGAATATCGGATGCACACTCAACAAGCTGGGTGGCAAAGCAAGCATATAAGCCACCTTCCCAATCCTCCTAAGCACCTCATAAGGCCCAATGAACCGCGGACTCAACTTCCCTTTCTTTCCAAATCTCATAACACCCTTCATGGGCGAAACCTTCAGCAAGACCTTTTCACCAACCATGAAAGACACATCTCGGACCTTCTGGTCTGCATAACTCTTCTGACGCGACTGCGTTGTACGTAGTCTCTCCTGAATCACCTTCACCTTCTCTAAGGCATCCTGAACCAAATCTGTCCCCAATAGCCTAGCCTTGCCGGGCTCGAACCAACCAATTGGAGATCTACATCGTCTCCCATACAAGGCCTCATACGGTGCCATCTGAATGCTGGACTGATAGCTGTTGTTGTAGGCGAACTCTGCAAGTGGCAAAAACTCATCCTATGAACCTCCAAAATCAATGACACAAGCACGCAACATGTCCTCTAATATCTGAATGGTACGCTCGAACTGTCCGTCCGTCTGAGGATGAAACGATGTGCTCAACTCCACCTGAGTACCCAACTCTCTCTGCACGGCTCTCCAAAACTGCAAAGTAAACTGAGTACCCCTATCTGAGATGATAAAAATTGGAACACCATGCAACCGAACAATCTCCCGGATATAAATCCCCGCCAGCCGCTCTGAAGAATAGGTAGTACACACTGGAATAAAGTGCGCGGACTTGGTCAGTCGAGCAACAATCACCCAAATAGCATCAAATTTCTTCAAAGTCCGAGGAAGTCCAACAACAAAGTCCATAGTAATCCTCTCCCACTTCCACTCGGGAATATCCATCTGCTGAAGCAAGCCACCAAGTCTCTGGTGCTCATATTTCACTTGTTGACAATTGAGACACCAAGCCACAAATCCCACAATATCTTTCTTCATTCTTCTCCACCAGTAGTGCTGCCTCAAATCCTGATACATCTTCGCGGCATCCGGATGAATAGAATACCGCGAGCTATGGGCCTCCTCCAGAATCAACTCTATAAGCCCACCCACATTGGGCACACAGATCCGTCCCTGCATCCTCAACACACCATCATCACCAATGGTCACATCTCTGGCATCGCAATGCTGAACTCTGTTCTTAAGGACAAGCAAATGCGGAGCATCATATTGGCGCTCTCTGATGCGATCATATAAGGAAGACCGAGAAACCACGCAAGCTAACACCCAGCTGGGCTCCGAAATATCTAATCTCACAAGCCGATTGGCCAAGGCCTGAACATCAACTGCAAATGGCTTCTCCCCAACTGGAATGTACGCCAAGCTCCCCATACTCAGTGCCTTTCGGCTCAAAGCATCGGAAACTATATTGGCCTTTCCCGGATGATACAGAATAGTAATATCATAATCCTTAAGCAACTCTAGCCATCTTCGCTGCCTCAAATTAAGGTCCTTTTGCTTGAACAAATGCTGAAGACTGCGATGATCAGTGAATACCTCACAAGATACGCCATACAAGTAGTGCCTCCAAATCTTCAATGCATGAACTATAGCAGCCAACTCCAAATCATGAACAGGGTAGTTCTTCTCATGGGGCTTCAACTGACGAGAAGCATAAGCAATAACTCTGCCCTCCTGCATCAATACACAACCAATCCCAACTCTCGAAGCATCACAATACACGATATATAAACCTGAAGCTGACGGCAAAACCAATACTGGAGCTGTAGTCAAAGCTGTCTTGAGCTTCTGAAAGCTCTTCTCACACTCGTCCGACCATACAGATGAAGCACCCTTCTGAGTCAACTTGGTCAAGGGCGATGCAATGGATGAAAATCCCTAAACAAATCGGCGATAATAGCCTGCCAACCCAAGAAAGCTACGAATCGCTGTGGCTGAGGACAGTCTAGGCCAACTCTGAACCGCTTTTATCTTCTTTAGATCAACCTGGATACCCTTGCTGGACACCACGTGTCCCAAGAAAGCCACTGAACTGAGCCAAAACTCACACTTGGAGAAATTTGCATAAAGTTTCTCCCCCCTCAATCTCTGCAATACAACTCGCAAATGCTCCACGTGCTCCTCCTGACTACGCGAGTACACCAGAATATCATCAATGAAAACAATAAAGAATGAATCCAGATAAGGCCGAAATATATTGTTCATCAAATGCATGAACGCTGCCGGGGCATTGGTCAGCCCGGAAGACATGACGAGAAACTCATAGTGACCATATCTAGTCCTGAAAGCAGTCTTAAGAATATCTGAATCCCTGATCTTCAACTGGTGATAGCCCGAACGGAGATCAATCTTTGAAAACACCCTCGCTCCCTGAAGTTGGTCGAACAAATCATCAATGCGAGGTAGGAGATACCTGTTCTTAATTGTTACCTTATTCAATTGCCTATAATCGATGCACATTCTCATTGTGCCATCCTTCTTCTTCACAAACAGAACTGCGCACCCCAAGGTGACACACTAGGCCGAATGAACCCCTTATCTAGGAGTTCCTGAAGCTGCTCCTTCAATTCTTTCAACTCAGCTGGTGCCATGCGATAGGGCGGAATAGAAATGGGCTGAGTGCCCGGCACCAGGTCAATACCAAAATCAATGTCCCTGTTCGGTGGCATGCCCGGCAGGTCTGCAGAAAATACATCAGGGAAGTCCCTCACAACTGGGACAGATCAATAGTGGGAGTCTCAACTCTAACATCCCGCACAAACGCTAGATATGAAACACAACCCTTCCCAACCATACGCTAGGCCTTCAAGAAAGAAATCACTCTACTCGGAACATAATCAGTCACACCACGCCACTCTATCAGCGGTAACCCCGGCATAGCCAAAGTGACTGTCTTACCATGACAGTCTAGAATAGCATGACACGGAGAAAGCCAATCCATGCCCAAAATAACATCGAAGTCCACCATGCTCAATAGCAATAGATCAACTCGGGTCTCCAGGCCCCCAATAGTCACAACACATGACCGGTACACACGGTCTACAACAACAGTGTCGCCCATCGGGGTAGACATGACAGGTAAAGCAAGAAACTCACAGGGCGCACCCAAATAATAAGCAAAATATGAGGACACATAAGAATAGGTGGAACCGGGATCAAATAATACTGAGGCATCTCTGTGGCAGACTGAAACAATACCTGTAATGACAGCATCCGAAGCAATGGCATCTGTCCTGCCTGGAATAGCATAAAAATGAGCCTGGCAACCGCTTGATCGACCTCCCCCTCTGGGGCGACCCCTGGCTGCCTGATCTCCACCCCTGGCTGGCTGGGCGGGTGGTGAAGTAACTGGAGCAGAAGTCGAGGGCTGACCCCTCTGTTGAAGATGACCACCACGAAGTCGAGGGCACTGCCTCCTCATGTGACCAAACTCTCCGCACTCATAACAACTACCCGGTACTGGAGATGGGGACTGAAGGGAACCCCTCGCACCAGAGTGACTAGCAGATGCACTCGGCGCAGAAGAACCCTGAGCTGATGGGGCATAAGATGAACTCTTAGCTGGGAGGCGCTGAGTGAAGACTGGCCCTGCTGAGACCCATGATTACCACGGCCTCAAGATGCTCCACGATACTCTGGATTGGCCGACTAAGAAGGCCTGAAAGAACGACCTCTACCATGCTGGAACTGACCCCTCAAAGGAGCACCACTGTAACTGCCCGATCCACGAGGCCTCTTGGACTCCCTCTCCTCTCGCTCTCGACGGCGAACTAACTCGATCTCACGAGCGATATCCACCACCTCCTCAAACGTAGCACCCAATACTCTCTCTCTAGTCATCAGAATACGGAGATGGTAGTTAAGGCCATCCACAAACCTCCGGATCCTCTCACGATCTGTCGGAATCATCCAAATAGCATGACGGGCCAACTGTGAAAACCTCACCTCATAGTGGGTCACGGTCATATCCCCCTGCGTCAACCACTCAAGCTGTCTACGCAGCTCCTCTCTGCGAGACTGCGGTACATACTTCTCCAAGAAGAGAGCGGAGAACTGCTACCAAGAAAGTGGTGCTGCACCGGCAGGCCTACGCCTCTCAAAGTCCTCCCACAAGGTAAGAGCAACCCCGGTAAACTGAAAGGTGGTAAATACCACACCACTAGCCTCAAGAATCCCTGTCGTAGGGAGCATCCGCTGACACCTGTCAAGAAAACCCTGGGCATCCTCGCCCTTAGCACCGCTGAATGTCAGAGGCTGGAGTCTACCAAACCTCTCAAGACGACGCTGGTCATCCTCCGGCATAACTGGAACCCTGAACTCCTGCACTGGTGCAACCTGCTGAGCCAGAGGTGCCTCTGGCGTCTGTAGTCCCTGCGCTACCTGCTCAGGTGTGCGAGCAGCGGGGGTCTGATTGCCTCCCCCGGCCTGCGAAGTAGCTGCTGCTGTGGTGGCTGAAACTGCCTGAGCTAGGCCAGTGCAAACTGTCAAGATCTTAGCCAAGGTCTCCTGAAGACCCAGAATCACGATGGGCATAGCTGGTGCCTGAACTGGTGCTGCCGGGACCTGATCCGGAACTGGGGCAGCTGGTGGATCAGCAGGTGCTGCCCTCGCTACTCTGCCTCTGCCACGACCACGACCGCGTCCGCGGCCTCTGGTGGCCTCAGTGGGTGGTACTAGTGTTCGTCCACCTCGTCCGGTCGCTCGTGTCCTCACCATATTTGAGAGAATAGAATAATAGAAGTTTAGTTCTCAGTTCAACAAAGCCGCACGACAAGAATTTCAAGAATGTTAAGTTTTTTCTAAAGGTTCTGCAGCCTCTGGAGGATAAATACAGATGTCTCTGCGCCGATCCGCGAGACTCTATTAAACCGGCTCATGACTTGCGAGACCTAGTAACCTAGGCTCTGATACCAACTTGTCACGACCCCAACCCCGATCGTGATGGCGCCCAACACAATGCTAGGCAAGCCCGACCTATTAACAACCTTAACCCAACTCCTTATACAGTTTATTATTAATCAACACAGATAAATTACCAAGTCATAATACTAGAAATCTGAAATAAGAGTTTAACATGCGGAATCTCAAATAATAATCCTACTACATAACCTATATAGATCCAGTGTCACAAGTCTAAGCCTCTAATACAGGTTTATCAACCTAACGCATAGCAATCTAGGAAATTACGAAATAAAACAAAGGATAGAAGGGAGAGATCAGGGCTGCGGACGCCATTGCAGCTACCTCGATGCTCTCGGATATGTGCTGCTCAGCAGAAAATCCTCACTCAGCCTCAGATGCACCTGGATCTGCACGAAAGGTGCAGGGAGTAATGTGAGTACTCCGAACCAGTGAGTAACAAACATAAATAAAGACTGAGAATAAGAAATCATGGAAAAACACAAAGTAATCTATAATGCGCCAGTTGAAACAAGTAGAATGAAATCAATGAAACACTGAAATCGAAATGCAGAACTGCTACGGCAAATAAGCAATTAAGTGACAGATATAGAAAAAAATAATCAATACATAATATGGTACCCTCTAGTACCCGCTGCGGCGTGCAGCCCAATCCATTTATTTATCGTCGACGGCGCTCACTGGGGGTATGCAGATTTCGGGAGGGGCCCCTTACGGCCCAAGCGCAATATCAAGCCATCTCGTGGCATCAGCTAGGCCCTCGGCCTGATATCAATATCAATATAATACCGCTGTGGCGCGCAGCCCGATCCATACTCAGTCCAGAAATCACATAAGCCCCTCGGGCAATAATAAAAATAGTAGTTCTCAGCCCAAAATATCATTTAGTATATCTTTTAGTTTCAAAATCCGAGTAAAGATGGCTAGGTTGTAAAATAGTAGAAATCGGTACGACTGAGTTCAAGTAATAAATCCATACAGTGAGGATATAGTGACAAAAACTCCCCGAAGTATTCAAATAGTTGGCACGAAGCCCAAATATGATAATCAATACAATTAATGATGACAACAAATAGGCTTCAATCAAATAAGTGGTAGGAACATCACTCGGGACGGACCAAGTCACAATCCCCAATAGTAAACGACCCCGCGCTCATATCAAATGCGTGTCTCACCTCAATATAGCACTACGATGTGCAAATCCGGGGTTTCAAACCCTCAGGACATCATTTACATTCATTACTCACCTCAAGCCGGCCAAAACTCTAGCTAGCTATGCCCTTGCCTCTCAAATCGACATCCTCGCGCGTTGAATCTGATCAAACCCACAACGAATACATCACAATATGCTAAGGAAACAATACCCAATCGAAAACAATCAAAAAATAACAAGAATCTCGAAATTAGCAAAACCCGAGCCCCGGGCTCACTTCTCGAAACTCAGAAAATTTTCACATCATTAGACTCCTTATCTCCCCACGAGTTTATACATATCAAATACACAAGAATCGGAGTTCAATAGACCCTTCAAATCCTTAATTTTTGCTCTCTTAAGTTCAAGCCCTAAACCACCATTTTTGTCCTTTAATTCCTTAAATTTTCAGTCCTAATTCATGAAATAACACCATAGAATCGTGTTTTGGGTCCAAAAATCCTTACCTTATCGAAGCTCCTTGAAATCCCTCTTCAAAATCGCCCACAATTCTCCAAGTCCGAAGTTAGAAAGAAAAACCCTTCAAAATTCGCGAAGAAGACTTAAATATTTCTGCCCAGTCATAACCGTTTCTGCGATACCACTTCTGCGGTCCTACCTCCGCATCTGCGAAAATTTCTTAAGTCCAGCCTGACCGCATCTGCGGTCCTATAGCCGCATCTGCGGCTCCGCAGGTGTGGCTTCCTATCCGCATCTGCGGTTCCAGCTCATTTCCCCTAACCCGCATCTGCGACCAAATTTCTGCATCTGCGGCTTCGCAGATGCGGCTCCTCGTCCGCATCTGCGGAAATAGCTCCCCAAGCCAAAAATTGCACCTGCGGCCTCCCCTTCGCACCTGCGAGACCGCACCTACGATCCCCTTTCCGCAGGTGCGGAAATACCAGCAACAGCAGAAATCTGAGATTTGCCCAAGTCCAAAACTCCCCGTTAGCCATCCGAAATCACCCCGAGGCCCCCGGGACCTCAACCAAAGGCACCAACACATCCTAAAAAATTATCCAAACTTGTTCCAATCATCAAAACACCTCAAACAACACCAAAACCAACAAATTACATCGAATTCAAGCCTAAGTTCTTCTAAAACTTCCGAAACACGCTTTTGATCAAAAACCCAACCAAATCACCTCCGAATGACCTAAAATTTTACGCACACATCCCAAATCACCTAACGAAGCTACAATAACTCTCGGAATTCCATTCCGACCCTCGGATCAAAATCTCACCTATCAACCGGAAATCGCCAAAATACTAACTTCGCCAATTCAAGCCTAATTCTACACCGGACCTCCAAAACCACATCCGATCACACTCCTAAGCCACAAATCACCTCCCGAAGCTAACCAAACCATCGGAATTCACATCCGAGCCCTCTAATTCATAAGTCAACATCCGGTTGACTTTTCCAAACTAAGCCTTCCTTAAAGAGACTAAGTGCCTCATTTCCCACTAGAATCAATCCAAACCAACTCGATCACACAAGACACTGATGATGAAGCATAACAAAGCAGAAAATGGGGAAAAAGGAGCGGTAACTCATGAGACGATGGGTCGGGTCGTCACATAAACTCTATGGGTCAACTTAGTATTGGATTCTTATATGCTTATAGTTATGAGTTCATATCTACAATTTATTGTGATTTAATTTTAGAAAACTTTTGCACATAAATTTGTGCTCCATATGGTAAGTTATAGGTTCAATTGAACCCGTTGGTATAGGGCTACATTCGCCCTTTGTATAGGTCAAATCTGACCACAGTGGTCGACCGAGTTGGGACCCTGCCTGGGTGGCGAAATAATGAGAAGCACCACGACCAACTTCAGTCCAAGCATCGATAGTGTATGTTAAGTTAAAAATGGTACCCAAATAACAACTGAAGAGACCGTTGTATGAAGGTACATCGGTTAAAGAACACGACAAAGATCATAGAACTATATATAGAAGGGAATTCATCGAAAAAGGGGGCTGGACTTTTCCTCTCTACTCTTGATCCGACAATTTCTTCTGGTAAAAGATGTAAACCGATTATTCTCTCTATCTCATCAAAGATGAGATATTAACATCAATAAATAGTGATTGTTCTTACTTTTCATTCATCATGTTGCTATATATTTTTAGATCTGAAGTTGGTTATGCTTGACTAAGATTTACCTCATCATTATCATTAATTGATTTAATCAAAAAAGTTTTAATATCTTTTGGTCAAACAATTTGGTGCCGTCTGTAGGGATTTCTTAGCCAAATTTCCTGGTGTCCTTCAGATCCAAAACCGGTGAAACATAATCACCCACTAGAAAGAGTGGTAAGTAAATCTCACATGCTAATCTAGAGCACGATGCTACATAGAAGCAAAAGTTACAACCAATATCCACGCAAAGCTTGCAAGAGAAGACGGTGCCTGTTGCGCAAATCCCATAAGAGTATGGGTACATCTCATGGGATGACCCACGCACCAGACGATCCACAAACCCAACCCACGCAGAGCCAGGGCATTTGCTGATACCCAATTTTTCTCTATATATTTTTAATATGCAAAACACCTTCAAAATAGCATATATGCATACATAAGCATGTCCAAGTATTTTATTATTTTTTCCATAATTTTGTAAGGGTTTAAATTGACTCATTTTCCCCTTTTTATCCATAAAATCCCCAATAATTATTTTCAAAATTATTATTTTGATAATTCACCTATTGTATTTCTATACTTATGCCAAAATATGGCTAAAGTAATTTTTTTTACATATTTTTACAATTTTATTTAGTATTTGTTAAGCTAAATTGCACATAATTGCAATAATAGCCTTTTTAGATTTAATAATATTTTATACGCATAAAATTGGATCCTGTATTTTTAAATTGTTATGTATTATAAATCATTTTAGCCCTTTAAATTAGTTTTTAGAAACTATTTACTCTTTTTTATAAATTAAATAAGGAAAAAATGGCTATTTAGAATATAGCCAAATTGGCTTTCAATTGTAGCGCAAAATTGGACCCCAATTTCCCAGCCCAATTTCAATTAAAACCCGACCCACACCCTTTTAACCCATACCCAAACCTGGATCCCCACCTACCCTTCTCATCCTAGCCATTGATATCTAAGATCAGCGGCCCCTATTCCCTCTTACCTTTTTTTTTTAACCTAAACGACTCCCTAACCTAATTCATTTCTTACCAAACCGCCGCCCTAGAATCCCCTTTCCTCTCCAATTCTCTCTGAGACCTAAAATCTAACCCTAGCCGCCGCCAACCAAACTAGCCTTAATCCCCTTCGATCCTCACTCAATCCATGGATTCCCATGGCTGTTTGAGACGTATACCTGTCTCCTACGTCTCCTGGTTGCCCGTTTTTGTGATTTCGTGTAAAGATCTCGAAGAGATCTAGTCCAGATCTTGCTCAACTTCCATCCATGGCTGTTCGAGTCAGATCCATGGCTTTTTCGGCTAAGACCGGTAACAATATAATGTTTTCTCATCTTATTTGGGTTCTCTGAAACCCTCACTCTTGAGATTTTCCGCTTTTCTTTAGATCTGTCTTAGATCTAGGTGTATCCATGAGTTTTTAACCGATTTTTTCTTCGTCTCTGCTATTTTCCTGAAAACCCTAGCTATAAATCCTCCGATCCTTTTAGATCTGTGATAGATCTATGGGTTTCTTAAGGTTTTCACATGTTTTCCTCAAAATGTTTCTCCGATTTCAAACGATTTCTTCATTCGAGACTAGGGTTTCAAAGTCCTTTTTACAAAAAACAATTTCTTTCTGATTTTTAGTAATTAATTTGATTTTTAGCATGATTAAACATTACCCGAGTCTTTCCTTTTTGCTCATTTTTGTCAAGAAACCCTAATGCTTCTGGGTTCGATTCGAAGTTTGAATTTGTTTGCGATGTGTTTGCATGACTATCATGAACATTCTAGGCTTTATATGTGTTCTATATGCTCTTGTGCTTACTGCTCTAATTCATTCTTAAGGTTTCTTTGATTTTGCCCAAACCCGTGCTATTTATCATGTAATAGGTCCGACTATTTGTTTTATTGATTGTTCACGTAATTTATGTTGATTCTATGTAATCTCCTTAAACCTACATCTTTGATTTTGGGTATTTTCCTTGTAACTCTGCACTGATTTTTCGAAATTGCTTCCTTACTTTTGTGATACTTTCCTTAGTTAGTGCTGATTCCCTATGATTTTCATTCTCATTTGTGATTCTCTGAACTAATTTTTTTCAGAATCAAATTGTACTCTACCTTGTGTATATGCACAAATATGCTGTTAATTAACTTGCACTTTCCTTATGTCTAAACTATTTTGTACTTAGTCCTTATTACATGCTACATGCTTTAACTATTCCTATTATGGTAAAATCAGCCTTACAAGCAATTCTTTTCCTTATTTGATACAACTTGTACCCGTTTGAACCATGGCTCCCTAATTGAAGGAAGTCCAGGTCCTTAATTGATTCTGATTCGTATTATTTCTATAATTATGCTAAGTCAGTACTTGTTACCTTACTTTTCGACCTATTTTTTAAAGTTATAAATACCCTAAGTCCTTTCATTAACAACACGGACAATAGTTCAAAACACACACATACACACTCAAACTCTCTCTTCTTCTCTACTACTTATGCTACTGCTTTGTCTAGCCGGCTGAAAGCCAAGGCTAGACTGTGGAACTCTACTTGCTTCACTTTTTCTGCACTTTGCTTCCTTAACTGGTATGTCCCTAGTTAAATTCTGAAACTCAACTCTATGTGCTCCACTGTTTGTCAATCCCTGTCTCTTTCTGCACTGACTTAATGGCTCGCGTTGTTTAATTGCACTTCATATTTACTGCTTTACTCAGCATGCTTAAGTTCTGCTCTCTCTTGGTCAAATGTAATC
>NW_017674046.1:0-6865 GCF_001879085.1 Nicotiana attenuata | reverse complement strand
AAACATATTTTCCAACTTTATTTTGAAAAAATATGTATATAATTCCCAAGTTTTGGGATTTTGGCCCAAATTCAGCTCAATAGCTGATTTTGGAATTTGAAATTTTTGATTTGGGATTTGGCCAAAATATGAGCAAAATTTATGGCCAAACATGAGTTTTGAAAATAAATCTCAAATTTATTTTGATAAAACTTATGGCCAAACGGGGCCTATGCTTCGAGTAGGTTCTTTTACTACTGAGCCCTAGCCTACTCGTGTTACTGCAGTATGTTTACATGGTTGCTTCTTTTGCCAATATGTTTGGCCTTGCATGTTCATTCTTCTTCTCTACTTATATGGCGAAGTGCAGAATCATGATTCTTTCTTGATTGATCTTGATTTCCGCAAGTCATGACTAAGTGCAAATATTTTCTTATAAACGCCTGGTTTCACTCGTTTTGTTTAAATTGATTGATTCCCTTTATTTACTGTGATGTTTTACCTTTCTGAATCCTTTCCCAAAATTAAGTATATTTTGTACTTAGACTCAATTATTTACTCTATACTTTTTACTAGCTCTTATATGGTAAAATCAATCTTTCTCAAACTGATTCTCTTTCCTTAGTTATCCCTGTAGTATCCGTTTGGGCTGTAACTCCTTGATTAGGGGGAAGTGCTTGTATTAATTGATTCTGATTGTGATTATTTCCATATTTGTGTTAAACTTTTACTTGTTACCTTATTTTTCTACTCGTTTTTTTATCTATAAATACCCTAATGTTTTCATTAACAAGACACGAACAACTGATTACAAAATACACACTTACACATTAAAACTCTCTTTCTTTCTCTACTACTTATGCTACTGCTTTATCTGGCCGGCTGAAAGCCAAGGCTAGACCGTGGAATTCTGATTGCTTTACATTTCTTTTCCTACACTTTGCTTCTTCAACTGGTATGTCCCTAGTTTAAATTCTGAAACTCAAACCTATGTGTTCCCTTGTTGTCAATCACTGTCTCTTTCGCAATGACTTAATGACTCATGTTGTTGCACCTTTGTTTACCGCTTTACTCAGCATGCTTAAAATTCTGCCCTCTTTTGTTCAAATGTAATTAGTATGTTTACTTGTTCCTGTTTATGTCCTTCAACGAGCATGTCTGCTAATGTACTTGATTCATGACTAATTATGTGATTTAATTTGGACCCTCTGTGTCCCCAACCCCTATGTCCCTGGTTGAAACTCCTGAAACTGTATTACTATTTGAACCTGTTCTGCATGTGTTGTTGTTGCTCCTATCCCCTTTCCCTTTCAAAAAACTATTTTCACTAAGCAATCCTTCTGCTGTTTTTACAAACTTATTTCAAACATGCTGTTTTCAAGATTGTTTTCCAACTCTACTCCTTTGAGTCTATGTCAAGCACTTTCACTATACTCTTAGGTAATTAGGTTTTGCCCCTTTTGTGTGAGCCTTGCTTTGGGACCCTTGAGCTCCCTCTGAACTTGGATGCATGAAAGCTGGCCTTTTCCGCACTGCATTTACTCTGTCTTAGCCATAAAATCTGGGTGTGAGCACTGCCCAGGGCCCCTTGAGGTCCTTAGGGAACTCGGACACACCTAGATATGAGGGAAAGCTGGAACAATATTAGCATTTGAGGTGGTTCATTACGTAACACAGAGAGGAAGTCAGAATCACGCTTCCTATAGTTGTAACCTCTTATTTTTCATTTCTATTTATGTAATTTAATCACATGGTCTATAATAATTTGTAAATAAATACTGGGGTGGCTAGTGAAAAGGGATGAGAGAATATGCATGCTATAATGGTTAAAGGTAGAAAACATGTTATTAGGTTTATATTCCTAAACTGCGCAATAGAAACCATTCTTAGGGTTCATGTATGCATTTAGAAATCCTGCTCTTAGGAAATTCTGCAATCCTGCCATATGCATTTAGAAATCCTGTTCTACTGCATCATGGGTCTTATACATGCATAATAGATATCATGTTCTAGCATCCTGTTTGCATTTTGCTTAAAAACGCCTAGTTAATTATCAACTCATGAAAAAGGTAGTAAACTAATAATTTTCATACTGTGATGTTTTTCCAACAATCTCTGCAACTAGAACAGCATGCTCTTAGGGTAAAATAATCTCCAACTGTCTCAACAATTCTGAATAACTACTGCATATTGCTTTACGCCTAGGCAAACCTTAGGTAATACCCTTAATAAAACTGCAACTGCCTTTGTTCAGTTATCAACTGTTAAAATCAGTAAGCAAATCTGATTCGGACTTCTTTTCTGAGTCATGTGATAAATCTGGTTCTGATGTTATCACTCAAACACCCTGCTTTAAGATTTTAAATTCAGACCTTAATTGTGTATAAATCATGCTATCTATGTGCATTATCTGGGGAGGTATATTTGAACCTCCTATTCGTTTTCTGTGTTTTTTCCCCTTTAAATGCAGTCCTACCTGTTTTGTATGTTGCCTTAGTATTTTGCCTTTAAACCTGAGGGTCTGCCTAGAACCTCCTTCTTATAGGATAGGAGTCCTAACCTCCGGGACTGATAGGAAGGGACGGGTAACAGCATGCAATAAGAATCGAGACCAAACCTCACTTTAATTACCTTCACGGGTGGGAAAGGGTAGAATTGAATATGATGATCGGTGCGCTAACGCCACGCATAGCCCCTTTCTAAGGAGTGATTACCGGGCATTGTACTGATGTGATCCATATTACAGACAAACCTACGACCCCTCTGCACTCATAAGCATGCTTAGATTATAACTCTTTTCAAAACCTTGCTTTTATTGATCGCTTTTCAAATGCTTGTGTATTTCTACCTAAATCACCTGCTATGTGCTCCTTACTTATCTACTTGCTAATTGCAAAAAGTCACAAAAAACTGTCTGGCCGGGAACCACACTAGTGGATCCTGAGGGGTGCCTAACACCTTCCCCTTAGGATAATTTCAAGCCCTTATCCTATCTCTGGTTATCAAATGTAATTGTAGATGAACCTTGTAGGTGCCCTAACGCACCTTTAAAATCGCTAGGTGGCGACTCTTCAAAACGTAATACCCGATTCCCAAAAGGAAATGAGTCATTACACCTCCATGAATGTCGAAACCCGAATTCCTCTCCGCGGAGGGAAAATGGGGGCGCGACAGCATGGCTACTCTGCTGGGGATTTTTTTTTTTAGGCTTTTACCATTTCAGATTGTTCTTGTGAATTTGTACCCTCCCTTTATGTGCAATTACTTGTTTAATTTTTTAAGCATTTAATTTCTTCTTCAAAATGCAAAACTGACATATCTTTCTTGTTTCCTTCCTTTATTGCTGCTTTTAAATTGTAAAAACTGTTGTATTTATTGCTTTCTTAACGTGAAAATACATGTCAACATGCTTTTTAATTGTTGCATAATCATGCTCAACATCATACTCCACTCGTGCCAAACAAATACTATAGCAACGCTTAATGAGTGGTTGCGCTCTTCCTATATCATTACCCCCTAAATTTGGAAAGGCATATCTGTGGTAAAACTAGTCGATCAAAGGTGCAGTCGACAGTTTTGTGCCTTCCCCCTTGAGTTGTCCGCTCAAGGGTATCAATCTAAAACCCCATAGAAATCTTACTCTGTTAAAATGTGCATGCATCATGGTCAAACCTAGCCGGGTCAGTTATGTTGTCCACATAATAATCCTTTAAGATAGCCTTGTCCAAAGCCTACCAGGTTTCCCTGAAACCCAAACAGACATCATCACGTTCTGTGCATTTATTTGGAGGCTTAAATGCTTCATGCTAATTGTTGATATTAAATAGTCGAGTCTGGTGGGGGCAAGGGCCTAACCATATTTGTCTTGCAGAAATATGTGGCACGAGATCCCCAACTTCGGAATGGTTAACATACCCACGTTTTTGCTAGACTAGTGGAGGAATCTTCCATCGAATGACCATATCGATGAATGGAAAGAAAGGACTGTCAAGGCTAGCGAAAAGCTAGATTATCTGGAATATAGCCTGTTAGAATTAGAAGGAAAAGTGAGGAAAAGAGTCAACGACTGCCAGAACACTGAGGGAAACGAAGAAGGACATCTGGCAAAGGCACTCTTACTAACGAGCCTACGCGATCTGGAAGATTTGATCAACGAGAACATTCAACCTGAGGAAGGTCTGTCTGGGACCAAGTGGATAGGGGCTTATCTTTTCGCTTTATAAATGTAATAAGGCCAATGGATTAGTAACTTTTATTTCTTGTTTATTTAGTGTCAATTTGGGATTCGTCTTATTTTTATCAATAAAATGAGGCATTTAGCATTATAAGTTCTCCACATCAATCTATCGCTAGGCCTACCTCGGGCACAACGAGGCTCCCAAATTAGGACACGCTTTACATTCCTGCACTATGTGTTTAAATATTGCAATACTTTTTATGATCCTCACTGACTTGGTTACCTTTTGTTTTTGTTTTTATTATTCCCATCCCCAAAGGTTAGTTCGTGCACTCTGGCATCGTCATCTTATTCCACGAGATCCAAGGGCCCTCCACCCACTCCTCCTCATAGTCCTGTTAAAAGCAAGAACAAAGGCAAGATGGAAGATTTAAACAACATCAGGAAGGAGAACCCAACTGAACGGGTTGAGGCCACTGATGGCCATGGTATTCGGGTCCGTAACGAGAATGTGTCATAACTTGAGCCGAAGCTGTTGAAATTTTAGGAAGAGCTCGAACAGGTTCGGAATCTGGCAAGCCTGTCATTTTCCCTCAGCACCCCAAATGTCAACTTCCCCAACACTCAGAACCCTACACCTCCTCAAAACATCCCAAAACAACAGAAACATCCCGCTCCTCACTATCCCATTGCTCCACCAAAGAACCAGTGCAACACCTGCCATATCCTAAACAACCCTCCACTACTTATCCCAGAACCTCAAAACTCCACAAACGACCATTTCCACGCCCATACACCAGGTCACCATAACACCCCTATCTACGTGGAGACCATGCCACACTCCACCCAACCTATCTCAAGCACACCTGAGTCTGATGAAAAGGATCTGCTGATTAGGAACCTGGCTGAGGAGCTTAAGAAGTTGACTAACCGGATTCAGGGCGTCGAGGGAAGCAAATGAATTGAAGGGCTGAACTATGAGGATCTTTGCATACAGCCTGATGTCGAATTGCCCGAGGGGTACAAACCTCCTAAGTTCGAAATGTTTGATGGTACGGGTGATCCAAGGGTCTATCTGAGGACATATTGAGACAAGTTGGTTGGAGTAGGGAAAGACGAGAGAATCCACATGAAGCTGTTCATGAGAAGTTTGAAAGGAGATGCATTATCTTGGTACATCAGCCAAGATCCGAAGAAGTGGTCAAGCTGGGTAGGCATGGAATCCGAGTTTATGGAAGATTCAGGTTTAATACGGAGAATGCACCAGACGTGTTCTATATACAGAATCTGAAGAAGAAGCCCACAGAGATATTTCGCGAGTATGCTACTCGCTGGAGGTCCGAAGCTGCTAAGGTCAGACCTGCCTTAGAAGAGGAATGAACAAGTTCTTTGTCCGGGCTAAAGACCCATAGTTACTATGAATGGCTGATGATGATTGAGAACAACAAGTTCTCCGACATTATCAAATTGGAATGAAAGAATTGAAGAAGGTATCAAAAGCAGTATGGTTACAAACTTCAAGGCCTTGCAAGCTACAAATAAGGCCTTACAGTCCAGTGGTGTGTCCAAGAAGAGGGACGTAGAGGCCGTGATGGTTGCACAAAGGACCAAGTCTCCCCTCAAATACCAAACTTACCCAACATCTCCACTCATATATCAGCCAACTCCAAATTTCCAAGCACCCTCACCCCCGTACCAAGCTCTTCCACTAACTTATCAGTCATCTCCACCTCCTACATGTCAACCTGCTTCACCCAGATACTCCCAACTCGCTCATGTCTACCAAACCTATAATGCTCAACCATCCCATTATCAATCACCCCCTGCACGCCAAAACTTCCCTAGACCTCGACCAAATTTTGATCGCAGGCCTCTAAAACGGTATACAGCCATTGCCGAACCCATTGACCAGCTGTATGAGAGACTCAAAGCTGCTGGTTATGTCACCCCTATCTCTGCTGCAACCTCTGAGAATCCTTCTTAGTGGGTTAACCCAAACAAATCCCGTACATACCACTCCGGCATGAAGGGGCACACCATCGATGAATGTCGTTCCTTGAAAGACAAGATACAGTCTTTGATTGATAACAAGATCATTGTGGCAAAAGAACCCACTCCAAACGTCCGCGACTATCCTCTACCAGACCATAAGGGTGGAGGTATCCACATGATTGAAGTAGAAGATGACTGGGATCCCGAGGGATCAATCGGGTTGATCACAGAAGGTGATGACCCAAAAAAACCAACAATTACACTTAATCCAATCATAGTCCAGATTCAACCATCTGGGGATGCTGAGGTGAATATGTCTGTACCACTCGAGTTTGAAGCAACATCATCCGCAAAGACACCAGCACCAATTGAGGTTGAATTCGTGTCTCTGGCGAATACACCCACACCGTTTGAGGTTACAGTCTTGCCACCCAAGGCACACAGGGGTACGTTACGGGAGTGAGATAGCACGCATCCAGTGGCAATGTCAATCACGCCGCCATTCTATACAAATGATGTACCCTGGGACTATACAGCCGAGGCGAAAAGAAAAGGCAAGGTCAAGATTGAAGAAACTGTCGTAGCACAGGGTATGACAAGAACTGGTAGGGTCTATACCCCTGAACACCTAGGTGAATCAAGCAAGCAGGCCTCCAATCGGCCGCCCCTCATTGAGACAGGTCCGGATGACCTTTGGAGGAAGATACAGGCCAAGGA
>NW_017674045.1:84322-110705 GCF_001879085.1 Nicotiana attenuata | reverse complement strand
ACCGTGTCTCTAAGGACACACAAATAGGGATCATCATACTGCCGATCTCGGATGCGCTCCAATAATGAAGAACGAGCGACTGTGCAAGCTAGCACACGGCGGGGCTCAGAAACATCCAATCTCACGAACTGGTTGGCCAAAGCCTGAACATCCAAAGCAAGCGTCTCTCGCCGAACAGAATATAAGCTAGACTGCCCATATTGGCTGACTTCCTACTAAGGGCATCGGCCACCACATTGGCCTTTCCCGGATGATATAAGATGGTGATATCATAATCCTTCAACAACTCCAACCACCTCCTCTGCCTCAAATTCAACTCCTTTTGCTTGAACAAATATTGAAGACTCTTGTGATCCGTGAACACCTCACATGCCACGCCATACAGATAATGCCTCCAAATCTTCAACGCGTGAACAATGGCTGGCAACTCCAAATCATGAATCGGATAGTTCTTCTCATGAATCTTCAACTGCCATGAAGCATAGGCAATGACCCTGCCATCCTGCATCAATACCGTACCAAGTCCAATACAAGATGCATCACAATAAATGGTATAAAGCCCTGAACCTGTGGGCAAAACCAACACCGGTGCCGTAGTCAGAGCTATCTTGAGCTTCTGAAAGCTCGCCTCATACTCATCCAACCATCTGAACTGGGCACCCTTCTGGGTCAACCTGGTCATCGGGGCTGCGATAGATGAAAACCCCTCCACGAACCGATGATAGTAGCCTGCCAAACCCAAGAAACTCCGGATCTCTGTAGCTGATGCTGGTCTAGGCTAGTTCTTGACTGCCTCAATCTTCTTCGGATCAACCTGAATACCCTCTGCTGACAACACATGACCTAGGAATGCAACTGAACCCAACCAGAACTCACACTTCGAAAACTTGGCGTACAACTGACTGTCCCTCAAAGTCTGAAGAACCACTCTAAGATGCTGCTCGTGCTCCTCCCGGCTGCGGGAATATATTAAAATATCATCAATGAAGACTATCACGAATGAATCCAAGTAAGGCCTGAACACTCAGTTCATCAAATCCATAAAAGTTGCTGGGGCATTTGTTAACCAGAATGACATCACCAGGAACTCATAATGCCCGTACCGAGTGCAGAAAGCTGTCTTAGGGACATCGGATGCCCTAATCCTCAACTGATGGTAGCCAGATCTCAAGTCAATCTTTGAAAATACCTTGGCACCCTGAAGTTGATCAAACAAATCATCAATCCTCGGCAGCGGATACTTATTCTTGATTGTAACCTTATTCAATTGTCGGTAATCAATACACATCCTCATCGATCCATCCTTCTTCTTAACAAACAACACTGGCGCACCCCAAGGCGAAACACTAGGTCTAATGAAACCCTTCTCAAGCAAGTATTGCAACTACTCCTTCAACTCTTTCAACTCAGGCGGGGCCATACGATAGGGCAGGATAGAAATAGGCTGAGTGCAGCCAAATCAATGCAAAAGTCAATGTCCCTGTTGGTGGCATACCCGGCAGGTCTAAAGGGAATACCTCCGGATGCTCACGAACAACGGGCACCGACTCAATAGGAGGAACCTCAGCACTAGAATCACGAACATAGGCCAAATAGGCCAGACACCCCTTCTCGACCATATGTCGAGCCTTCATATAAGAGATAACACTGCGGGTAGAATGACCAGGAGTCCCTCTCCACTCCAAACGAGGTAAACCCGGTAAGGCTAAGGTCACAGTCTTGGCATGACAGTCCAAAATAGCGTGATAAGGTGATAACTAGTCCATCCCAATATAACATCGAAATCAACCATGTCCAGAAGCAACAAATCGACACGAGTCTCAAGACCCCCAATCATGACTATACAAGAGCGATGGACTCGGTCTACCATAATAGAATCACCCACCGGTTTAGACACATAAACAGGATCACTCAAAGAATCATTAGGCATAACCAGATACGGTGCAAAATAAGATGACACATACGAGTATTTAGACCCTGGATCAAATAACACTGAAGCATCTCTATCACAAACCAAAACAGTACCTGTAATAACTCCATCGGAAGCCTCAACCTCGGGCCTGGTTCGAAGAGCATAACATCGGGGCTGGGCCCCACCACCCTGAACTACATCTCTGGGATGGCCTGCTGCTGGCTGGCCTCCACCTCTAGCGGCCTGAGCTCCACCTCTAGGGCCTCTACCTCCACCTCTAGCACCTCTACCCCTACCTCTAGCTGGCTGGGCGGGCTGTGGAACACTCGGTGCCTGAACCATGGCACGGGAACCCTGATGCAGAGAGCTACTCGGTGCTCGAGGACAATACCTAGCAATGTGACTTGTGTCGCCACAAGTAAAGCAAGCCCTCGGCTGCTGGGGCTGACGACCCTGAAAGCTCTGAAGCGGCGGTGCACTGATAGGAGCTGGTGGTGCACTGTAGGACTGCTGATCAGAATGTTGCATCTGAGGACTACGGCCGCCTGAAGCACCGTAATAAACCTGGAGTGCCGACTAAAAAGGCCTAGGAGGATGGCCTCTACCATACGAATCCCTACGTCCAGACGAGGTATCGCTAAGTCTGCCTGAATGATGGGGCCTCTTGTCCGACCCATGACCACCTCCCTGTGACAGAACCATCTCCACTCTCCTGGCCACATTGGCCGCCTCCTGAAAAGAGATCTCACTCCCTGTCTCCCTAGCCATCTAAAGACGAATCGGCTGAATAAGTCCAACAATGAACCTCCTTACCCTCTCTTTTTCGGTGGGAAGTATGATAAGAGCATGACGAGCCAAGTCGATGAATCTGGTTTCATACTGGGTAACACTCATAGAACCCTGCTGGAGGCGTTCAAACTGCCTCCGATAGGCCTCTCTCTGAGTGATGGGGAGAAACTTCTCCAGAAATAGCTGCATGAACTGCTCCCAAGTCAAAGATGGTGATCCGGCCGGTCTAGCCAAGCAATAATCTCTCCACCAAGTCTTGGAGGATCCAGACAAGCGAAAAGTGGCAAAATCGACCCCATTGGTCTCAATTATCCTCATGTTCCTGAGAACCTCATGAAAACTGTCTAGATAATCCTGGGGATCCTCAGAAGATGCACCGCTAAAAGTAGTAGTGAAGAGCTTGGTGAACCTATCCAACCTCCACAAAGCATCGGCAGACATAGCTGCTCCATCACCGGCCTGGGCTACCACACCCGGCTAAACTGCTCCAACTGGCGAAACTGCTGGAGTTTGAAACTGGGGACCTACCTACTCTGGAGTGCAAGTGGCAGGAGTCTGGGCTCCTCCTCCAGCATGAGAGACGGCTGGTGCTACATGAAGCAAGCCTACCCTGGTGACACTCTCCATAAGGCCCACTGGACGGACCAGAGCATCCTGGAGTACTGGGGTAGCAATAAACGCCTCTGGGACCTAAGCTGGGCCCACCGGAGCTGCTGGGGCCGGAACCTCATCATCAAAGTCAACCTGAGGCTCCGCTGCTGGTGCTGCTGCTCTGGGTTGAGCTCTGCTCCTACCTCGGCCTCTAGCATGGCCTTGGCCTCGCCCTCTGCCCCTCGTGGGAGCTGCTGTTGGGGGCTCGGGCTGCTGGTCAGCGGATGAGGAAGCGCGTGTTCTCGGCATCTGCGAGAGAATATAATAGAAATTCAATCAGCATTGAGAAACCAAGCCGCACGACAGGAAAGAAAAGATGTGAAATTTTCCTAACTCTGTAGCCTCTGGCGATAAATACAGAAGTCTCCGTACCGATCCCTCAGACTCTACTAAGCTTGTCTGTGAACTGTGAGACCCATGTAACCTAAATCTTTGATACCAACCTGTCACGACCTGGATTTCCTACCCTCGGGAGTCGTGATGGCGCCTACTAATGTGAGCTAGGTAAGCAAATTCCTTGAACTAATTACTTCATTATCCAATTATTTCCTTTTAAAAATATAAAAGCAATAACGTATAAACATCGGAAAATTTAGATTAAGCGGAAGAAAACAAAATAATCTCTGAAATCTGTATCTATTACAACTACTTAAGCCTTAATCACCCAAAACCTGGTGTCACGGTGTCACAGACAATCTAAGATTCACTACACACAAAGTCTGAAGAAATAACAGTACACTGTTTCTGAAATAAGGAAAATGAAACAGGAAATAGAAGATAGAGGAGACGCCAGGGCCTGCGGACGCCTGCAGGCCTACCTTGGATCTCCGCGTGGTCTGAAGGTAGCCAACTGATCTACTATCCGAAGTCAACAGCACTGGGATCTGCATAAAAGAGTGCAGAGTGTAGCATCAGCACAAGCGAACCTATGTGCTGGTAAGTGCCTAGCCTAACCTCGACGAGGTAGTGACGAGGCTAGGACTAGACTACCACATAAACCTGTGCAGTTCAAATATATATACAGTGGAAAAGAAATACATAAGTAAACAAGTAAAGATGGGAGGGGAAAACATGCTTCGAGGAATAACAGGTAAAAACAGAATATCAATAGAATTATAAAGGGATCAAAATCCAACCACTAATAAGAATAAGGAAAAAAAAAATAGATTTCAATTTCTTTTCACATCTTGTTGCAAGCGTGCACCCCGATCCCATTTCTCATATCTTGTGGCAGGCGTGCCACCCGCTCCCATTTCATGTATCTCGTGGCAAGCGTGCCACTCGCTCCCATTTTATGTATCTCGTGGCAGGTATGCCACCCGCTCCCATTTCATGTATCTCGTGGCAGGCGTGCCACCCGCTCCCATTTCATGTATCTTGTGGCAGGCGTGCCACCCGTTCCCATTTTATGTATCTTGTGGTAGGTGTACTGATCACTGCCGACTCAACACTACGACTAAGGTAGGAAGAGCGGGTCGCAACAACTTTTACCCGAATAGTGGTTCAGGATCGAATTTCCACAGGGAGCTAGTAGTGGAGTTGTAATGTCTGCTTAGTCTAGAATTGCGGTTGTGCTTCTAATATCACTTCAAACATCTTTGGTTTTGATTTTTATATCTACCTTTATAAAGCTAATGATTGAAACTAAATTATACTACGGGAATATTGCTAAGTTGTAATTAATATAGAGAAAGGCACTAGGGTCGTGGCATTACCTAGGTGGTTAACTAACGGGTAGATGCTACTAAGGATAGATTGACATATTTGGGGCTTATGCTATAACCGTTGCACAATTGTACCCACTCTCACACCTCTCGGTAGAGGGAGTGATTTTGCCCAATTGACTCTCTCGAGACCAATTGGGTAGGCCAATTAGACCAAGCAACTAGGGTTCAAGTAGGGTGATTACTCTCTCGAGATTTAACCCGTTAATTGGGACTACCATTTCTCATGGGTCCATCCCAATTCCTTGTTGGGTCAATTTTGGGGTCATTGACTCTCTTTCTCAAGAAGAGTTAAACCTACAAAGCTAGAATCAGTGTTTGCAACCACCAATCCTTAAATAAAACCTAAAATCAACCCAAATAACAAACACCCAATATCATCCTAACCTTAGATGGCAACACCCATCAATTACCCACACTAGGGTTGAGCCACAACCCTAGCTACTGACTTTAGCTACTCATGCTAGATGCAAAAATTAAAGAAATAGATGAAGAAGTAAACATATTAATTAATTGCTAGGAAGAAAATACAATATTAAAGAGCAAAAGTGCCAAAAATGGCTAAACTATTCGGTCTCACGAGCTCAGCAGCTTCAGAAAAACAAAACTTGACCTAAAAATGGAAAAAGGTCCTATTTATACCGGGCTGGAAAAACTGGACAAAAATACCCCTGCGGGGTCAGCGCGGACCGCACAAACATGACCGTGGCCGCGCTGGCTCTTGAACTTTTGGTTTCTTCTTCTCTGAAGTTGAGGACCGTAGACCGCGTGAAAATGTAACGCGGCCGCGGTGGAAGTTTGGCGCGGCTGCACAGAAATGAGCGCGGGCCGCTTTGCTTGGAAGGGGTCAAATTTTAGCTCTCTGAATCTCTGCTCCACGGACCGCGTAAAAGTGTAGCGCGGCCGCGTAGCCTTCCCCTTGAATTTGCCATTCTCTGAACCTCCTAGTGCGGCCGCGTTCACAGTTGCGCGGTCCGCATTAGGGCCTCTTTTCCTCAACTTCCTTGGTCTTTGACACTTGAGCAGGTTTCACTCCTTTCTGAGCCGATATTTGACTTTTGTCGCTTTGTCGATCAAACCTGCAATCAAGTACAACTTGTGAGCATTTTGGGACTATTTTGTAGCAATTTATAACTAAAGCGTAGGCAAGTAGGGGTATAAAACACATTAAAATTCTAACTTATCAATTGACTCAGGAAGCTCGGCCAACATCATCAAATCGAGGGTCGTAGAACAGTTAGGGCTATAAGATCAAATAGTATCGGCGATCCGCTGTTGAACGAATTTACATGGCATGCGAAACTACCAAATGAGAAATAAATTTGCCAATAAATACCGCGGGGACGATTCAGGATACCAAATTCTATGTGATCGAAGGGGACATGAGGTATAACACCTTATTCGGAAGGCCTTGGGTTCACAACATGAGGGCAGTACCCTCGACATTACACCAGGTACTGAAGTTCCCCACATCGGGAGGAATCAAGACGGTTACGGAGAGCAGTTGGCCGCAAAAGAAATGTTCACAGTCGACAAGGTGATCCCGGTGCCCGCTGTCTCGACATCAAAGAACTCGGAGCCGACTAGGAAGGAAGAAACTAATAGCAATCACCGATACTGGTCTCGACCAAATTGGAAGAGCTAGGAGTAGGCGAGTATGATGATTATGGAGTCCCTAGGTCGTTCATTGCCCCTGATGATTCCGATGCCACCAAATCAACGGTCGAGGAGCTGGAGCAAGTCATATTGACCGAACACTTATCCGATCGGAAGGTATACCTGGGCACGGGGTTAACTCCCCAGCTCAGGAAAAATTTCATTGAATTCATTATAGCTACCATAGATTGTTTCGCTTGGTCCCATCTTGATATGACAGGGATCCCGCCGGAGCTGACCACTCATAAGCTGAGTTTGGACCCGAATTTCCATCTGGTTAAGCAGAAAAGCAGACCACAGTTCGAGGTCAAGTACACATTCATCAAGGACGAGGTGTCTAAACTCCTTAAAATAGGATCCATTCGGGAAGTTAAGTGCCCGGACTGGCTAGCTAACGTAGTGATAGTACCTAAAAAGGGAAATAAGCTAAGAATGTGTGTAGATTACAAAGACTTGAACAAGGCATGCCCTAAGGATTCGTTTCCTTTGCCTAACATCGATCGGATGATCGACGCAACGGCCGGGAACGAGATACTCAGCTTTCTCGATGCCTATTCCGGGTACAACCAAATTCGGATGGACCCAGGCGACCAAGAAAAGACTTCCTTTTTCACTAAATTTGGCACTTATTGTTATAATGTAGCCATTCAGATTAAAGAACGTCGGTGCCACTTATCAACGCCTAGTAAATCGGATGTTCGAAGAACATAAAGGAAATTCAATGGAAGTTTATATTGGCGACATGTTTGTTAAGTCCTTCGCGTAGAGGACCAGTTGAAAAAGAAGAATAACTTTTCCTGGACCCTAGAATGCCAACAAGCTTTGGAAGAACTCAAATGATACCTTTCGAGTTCGCCCCTGCTCCACATTCTGAAGGCGGATGAGCAACTGTACCTCTACTTGGCGGTGTCCGAGGCGGCGGTAAGTGGAGTTTTAGTCCGGGAAGAGGAAGGTACGCAATTTACTATTTGCTCACCTGAAAAAGTTGGCGCTCGCTTTGCTAAGCGCTTCCAAGAAACTAAAATTGTACTTTCAATGTCACCCCATATATGTCGTAACCTCTTACCCACTAAGAAACATCATGTACAAGCCCAAGCTCTCGAGCCGATTGGCCAAATGGTCCATCGAAATCAGCGGGTATGATATCGAGTATCGACCCCGAACTACCATAAAATCTCAAATTTTTACCAACTTCGTGGCTGACTTCATGCCGGCATTAGTGCCCGAAGTCGAAAGAGAATTATTGGTAGCCTCGGGGAATACCTCGGGAATTTGGATCCTTTTTACGGATGGGGCCTCGAACGCAAAGGGGTTCGGGCTCGGCATCATGCTGAAGCCTCATACGAGGAATGTTGTTAGGCAGTCTATTAGAACTATGAAATTGACTAACAATGAGGCCGAGTATGAGGCCGTGATTGCAGGTCTCGAATTGTCTAAAAGCCTTGGGGGCGAGGTGGTCGAAGCTAAGTGCGATTCCCTCCTTGTGGTAAATCAAGTCAATGGGACGTTCGAAGTAAAAGAGGAACGAATGCGAAGGTATTTAGACAAGTTACAGGTAACGTTGCATCAATTCAAGGAGGGGACCCTACAACACGTGCTCCGAGACCAGAACAGCAAGGCCGATGCTTTGGCTAACTTGGAGTCCTCAGTTGATGACGATGAGTTCAGCTCGGGGACAGTAGTACAACTCATAAAATTGGTGACAGAAGAAGGTCACGCCGAAGTAAATTCCACGAGTTTAACTTGGGATTGGAGGAACAAGTACATAGATTACTTGAAGACAGGAAATTGCCCTCGGATCCTAAAAAATCAAGATCTCTACGTACAAAGGCTGCCAGGTTTAGCTTGTCCAAAGGGACTCTGTTCAGAAGAACGTTCGACGGTCCACCGGCCATATGCTTGGGGCCAGGATATACTGAGTATGCCTTGAGAGACGTTCATGAAGGTACTTGCGGAAACCATTCAAGAGTGGAATCTTTGGTTCCGAAATTAATCAGGGCCAGCTACTACTAGATCGACATGGAGAAAGACGCGAAGGACTTTGTACAAAGATGCGACGCCTGAGGGACATGCACCGATGATCCGTCAACTGGGAGAGCTACTCTGTTCGGTCTTGTCCCCATGGCCGTTCATGAAATGGGGAATGGACATCGTCGGTCCCTTGCCATGGGCACCTGGTAAGGCTCAATTAATATTATTCATGACCAGTAACTTTTCTAAATAGGTCGAAGCTCAAGCGTTCGAGCAAGTCCGGGAAAAAGATGTCATTGACTTCCTTTGGCACCACATAATATGCCGATTCGGGATACAGGCCGAGATCGTATGCGACAATGGGAAACAGTTCGTCGGCAGCAAGGTGAATAAGTTCTTCGAAGATCACAAGATTAAGGAGATACTATCAACACCTTACCACCCGAGTGGAAACGGACAAGCAGAATCTACGAACAAGACCATTCATCAAAACCTGAAAAAGAGGTTGACCGATGCCAAAGGGAAATGGAAGGAAATCCTGCCCGAAATCCTGTGGGCGTACCGTACGACCTCGAAATCTAGTATCGGGGCCACCCCGTTCTCACTAGTCTACGGTGCTGAAGCCTTAATAGCGGTCAAAGTGGGAGAACCGAGCCTTAGGTTCCAAAATGCGACCGAAGAGTCGAATGACGAGGCCATGATCACGAGCTTGGAACTATTGGATGAAAGGCGTGAGGCCTCCCTAGTCTGGTTGGCCGCCCAGAAACAACGGATAGAAAGATACTATAATCGAAGAGCCAACCTCCGACACTTCAAGATCGAGGACTTGGTGTTGAGGAAAGTAACATTACACACCCGGGACCTGGACGACGGGAAGCTGGGACCAAAGTGGGAAGGCCCCTATCGAGTCATCAGAATTACCAGTAAAGGCTCATAAAAACTCGAAGCAGGAAACGATGTGCAACAACCGAACAATTGGAACGTGACACACTTAAAATGGTACTACTGCTAAGGTACGATCCCAACTACTCTTTTATCATGTTATGAATCAAACTAACACTTGCAGGCAACACTCAAGAATGGATGTGGCTATTAGATCTGAAAGCACCTATTGCACTTTTTTTCTCTTGAACCGGTTTTGTCCTAAAATGATTTTTTCGGCAAGGTTTTAAATGAAGCAACAATAAAAAGTGCTAACTTAGATTCGAAGGCCGGTCTCAAACAGATGTCAATAGGCGTTCATTGCACATTAACAGTATTTGAGCCCTCTCAAGCTCGACCTCGAATACTGGGGGCCACCCTCGGATTAAGGTTTTTAGCAAGGAAAAATTTGACAAGGAAAGAAGAAAATCTTGCATGTTAGAAGCTAAGGCTTGGTGGTTAGGATTCATCTTAAGGGCCAAACAGTCGAGTGAACCGTGCCCACATAGTTCACTTTGGCCACGATACAAGCTTTTACACGCTTTCGATCATGTACTTTACACACAGAAATGAAAGAAAGTTCGGCCTTGCTACTACACATTTTTGCCCCCTAAATTTCGGATCCTAAGAGCCCATGGGCTACTCCTATTCGGGGACCATCGAGCCCAAGGGCTACCCCTCTTCGGTAATATCGAGCCCAAGGGCTACCCCTACTCGGGGACTGTCGTTCGAAAAATGTTCGGGCAATCGGATCTACGAAATCCTGGAGGCACCAAACCTATTAGGTGGTGCCTAAATACAAAAGGCTACGGCCGCCCTAAAAAAGGCTCGGATATGTCCGAAGCTCATAATCAAAGTAAGGCCTTTACAAAAAAATTCGAAACCTGTAGAAAGGTTACCCTCGGCAAAAGCATTATCTAAAATCACTTAAGTATCTTGAAAAAACTTCCACCGAATTTTCAAAGCCTCGAGCAAACAAATTTGTATCGAAGCTAGGATCTGTCCGGAACTTTAAAGATCGGATGCCCTATAACTACAATCAATTCTATGCTAAGGCATTAGAAACATTGCAAGAATAAAAATTATAAAGAGGTACTGAAAAAGTGAAGACTTGAAATTGCCTGAAAGGGAAATTTTTATATATATTCCGGAATATACTTACAAAGGCCCAACAAAGACGGCCTTAAAACGAACAAAAAAAATGTGGATAAGAACAAAAAAAAGCACTATGCATCTACGCCAATTCTTCACCATGGCCTGACTCTTCGCTAGAACCGTCGGAACCTTCGGACCCCTCGGAACTCTCTGAGCCCTCGGTGCTTTCAGGCTCGAAAAGCTTCTTCACCTCAACCTCACGCTTTTTGGCTTATTCGATCTCGGCTGACAGGTCAAAACCTCGAGCATGGATCTCCTCAAGGGTCTCTCTACGGGATAGCCGCTTCATATATTCGTCCTTTGCCTTCAAGCAGACTTTGGCTGCCTCCCCATCGGCCTTGTATTGGGCCACCATTTCATCGACATCGGCGGAGGTCTTAGCCAACTTGGACTTCACTGCCTCGTATTCTTTATTGCGGGTGTCCTCTCTGTGATAGCCAAGCTCAACTGTGCTCGGAGATCGTCATTTAGCTGAGACCACTTGTCAGCTTTCTCCTTCGCCACCCCGAGTTGGAGCTCTACCGATACCAGGTTTGCCTTGGTGGTTTCCTTGTCCGAAGCCAGAAGGTCCATTTTGCTTTTCCACCCATCGGCCATGTCTTGGACCTCGTTCATCTCGGCTTGGAGTTGGTCAATCAGGTCGATCTTTGGTTGGACCTGCGAGGTTGTGTTGTTAGTCACCTAGACTAGCTCCTCATTTTTAACAAAGACCTTACGTTTTCAACCAGGTCGGCAAGTTCCTGCCTCAGGATCGAAGCCTCCTTCTGAGCCCTGGTCCTTGAGGTTGAACTCGAGCTCGTTGATTTCCAAGCGATACCAAAAGAATCTCTCATGGTGTAGCACTGAAGCATGTAATGAAAGTAAACTAAGTAAAAAGATCAAAGGGAAACTTTACGTGGTTCACAAGGGGAGTTTAAAGGTTTTAGAACCTTACCTGGTTCAATGCCTTTTGTGCCTCGTTGAAGAGACTCAACATGGCCACCTCATTCATCTTTGACTAGTCCTCCTCGGTTAGCAGGCATCGGAGGTGGCTGGCTACGTCTACGAGAGCAGATAGGATTCGGGCATCCTCCGGGACTGTGATAACAACCGTCCTCTTGCGCTCGGGGTCCGCACTTAGCGCAGGGAACTGCTTTACCAATTTTGGGCTCGTGCTCGGCCCGTCAGATCCCAAAAGCACGTCCTTCTTCGGTATATCCAGGTGGCCCAGCCAAGAAAAATCTTCCAATATAGACGTATCCATCCCTTCGAAGAAGGAGTGGAGAGGGTCTTCTGCACCTTGTGCCCCTTCACTTGATTTTTCTTTTCCCGCTTGGGCCTCTTCGAGCATGGATTCGGTGTAGGAGGGCGTCTCCATGATGTGTATCACATCGATCGCCTCTTTTGGTGCAGAAGCGGCTTCTCGGGAGGTCTCAGCCTTCGTCTTCATCTCGGCCTCTTGAATCGGAGGAAGGTCAGCCTCATGACTCTTCCTCTTAGTTGCCGCCTGCTCCCCGGCAAGGGTCGATCGGTGGGCAACAAAGATATCATCTTCTACGGGATCATCCCTAAGCCGGTAAAGCAAATTGAAGTCTGATACCCGAGACCCGGTATTCTTTTTGGGATTGCGGGGCCGAGTGGCCAACCTCTTTTTTATCTTCACCTCGGACCCCTCCGAGCCCGAGGATTTTATTTTTCTCTTCATCTTTTCCTCCGCGGCAGCCCCTGGCTGTCCCATAATGGAGGGATCAACGGACAGGGACATATCCTCACCCCATTTCAGCGGCCTAAGTTAAGTGGTCTTAGGCAAACCTGCGAAGAAAAGAAAATGGGTCAGCGTTATGTATGTTAGGGGCATAATATTATCTATTCTAAGAAGAGCCTTATCATGTGAACGAAAGCTTGCGCGAGCGCTCAAAATACGACATCTGCTTGTAGATGCCTTCGATCCACTCCTTGAGCCGGGGGACCACATTGGGAACTCGAGCAACAACTGCACGATAACGAATACTGACGGTGAGAAGGGGAACAAAGAAAACTTGACACTTAAGGAAAAAGTGCACTTACAATATGCGTTCCACTTCTCAGGGAATGACAAAAATTCGAGGGGGGGGGGATTAAATCTTCGGTCTTCACTTGAATGAAGCTCCCCTGCCAGCCTCGGTTTCGATCCTCGTCAATACTCGAAAAGGGGGCCTTGCTGGCCCGGCGAGTGAGCTTGATTACTCCCCCTCGGAAGATTCGGGGAATATATAGACGGTAGGTGATCGAGGGTGAACCGATGAGACTCGGTGTTGTTAGCAAAGTAACGGAGGAGGATTACGATCCTCCAAAGAGACAGGTAGATTCGCCCAAGGCACACCTCGTATGTCTTGCAGGAGTCCAGAACAACTGAGTCCACCAGGCCCAGTGTGAAGGGATAAGTGTAAACACTCAAATACCCCTCCACATGAGTGGTGATATCATCCTTAGGCCCGGGGACTACCACGTCCTTACCTCCCCAGTTACAGTCCTCTCGGACAATGGGAAGGGTATCTTCGGTGACAGAGCATATATATCTCGATGCCCCTTCACCTCTATCTTGTTTGGATGAGGCCTTCTCAGCTTTTAAATCATCTAAGACTGAACAACCCCTGAGAATAAATCTTTTCATGGGGGGCTCTGGGGCTGCTTCGGCGGCAGCCACTTTGGGAGCGGCCACCTCGGGAGCAGCTATCTCTAGAAGAACTACTTTGAGGATAGTCGCCTCGGTGCCTGTGGCCGGGTGAGAAGATGAAGAGGCAGCCTGCTGAAAAACTGATTTGGAAGTCTTGGCCATCGTAAATCCGGAAAATATGTGAAGATTTGGAAAGAATTTATTTGAAGTTAGAGAGTGAAGATATGAGGTTTTGGGTTGAAAATCCAAGAAAATGTATGAAGGTTTGAAAGTAGGATAAAGATCTGGGTAGAAACGTAAGAACAATTATGAAGATTTGAAGGTTAAAGGTAAAAAGACGAAGAGTTGGAAGCTGCTAGGAAATTCGAAGATAAAAGCTAAGATCGGAAAGTGGAAAAGATACAAAAGGTCGAAGCTTTTATGAGAGAAAACATAATCATTACGCGACGCTTCGCATTCGGAGGCGATCAGCCGATGGTTGACACGTGTCCGAAGTCAGAACGACACAATTGATGAGACATTTCGGCTCTTTCGTCATTTCAGTTGTAGCGTACGAAGGAAGGAACCGGGGAACATCTATCGTTTCCCATCGTTTCGACAAACCTACCTCTGGGAAACGAGGGGACTATCTGTATACGGGTAAAACCGGGGGTAACATGTATCTCGATTTCCATGTAGGTCAAACGAAGCGGAGACATGACCGCATGGGATCAGAATTGAAGCTAGGGACTTCTCGTACCAGGGGTCGAACAGAGTGTTCGCCACCGAGCCTGGCAAGACAATACCCCCCCGAACCCAACCTCGGGAAGCACTACGAACGGTTGCACACGACTAATAGAAAGCCATGATATCCGCACCCAACCGGGTATCACGATGCTAATCTCGCCCGACGTCAGTAGCATATCAGTAATTGTTGAGAAAGGAGAAGTTTTTTTTTTACCTTTTTTAGAATTGTACTAGGGATGGAACTCTCCTACTATATAAAAGGGAAGCTTTTTTATTCAATAGACATTGTACCACGCATATCAAAGCAATACAAACTTGTTTCTCTGTTTTCCAGTTACAGAGAATTTCTTATAGCTCTTTATACATATTTCGCTTCCGGTCGAGGGCAGAACTATTGTTACGCTAAAATTCGAGCCCGGACTTAACTTCTCAACTGGTTTGGCTATTTATTTTATCTTTAATTTGTTTATCTAACGTTGTTGATTACTTGTGTCGAATCAATCCACATATCCTTAAAACCGCGTACAAATTTAATTGTTATCCATTTTAAGGGTAAATAGAGTCAAGCACGTGAAAATTATTTTTTATTATGGATAGCGGCGCGACTCTGAATCTAGAATCTCTAGTAAAAAAAACTTTCTTTAGTATCTTAAGCTTCTAAAAAAGATGATCACACACATTAACGAAAATGGTTAACTAACTCGAATTAACTACATTGATAATATATATTACTTAAATCATGAAATAATTAGGTCATGTCATATAGGACTAGGTGGGAGTTTGGAGATTGTGACAACTATCTCGAAGCAAGGAAATTAAGAAAAATCAATGTTGTATTCCTTTCGCCGCATCTTTAAAGCAACAGCCCTAACATCTCACCAAATATGCGAAAAATACAAATGGAAGAAAATTTAGTGCCCGTTGTCGTCCACTCGAAGGTAGTGGCCGTTGTGGGAACAGTTTTCGATAATTCTTATAGTTTCTTTGTTGCTAAAATATCAACTTATGGAATGGCGAAAATATGGAGAACAAATTGCCTATGTGAAAACATAAATCTATGAAAAGATATTTCTTAAAAAGCATGCAATTATTTGATGAATTTAGGATTTAAATTCGATAGATTCAACGTTTAAAGTTTTTAGGATTGAATTTATTTATATTTTTTTTCTAGTTGTAGTTTTGAATAAATCCTATTTCTTTTGGCCGCATCATAGCAGGGTTAGACAAAGATTAACAATACAGTACTAGGGAATGACAGTGCTACACAATTCGAATAATACACTACTGTACACAAATGAAATTGAATGAAATATTGCTTTTATTAAAGAAGCTATGATTAATTACGGTAAGAGCTATGCGATGTTTGGCTAAAATGCTGTATTTTTAGTATATTATTCACCCTATATTTTCTTGGTTTAGTGATTAATTGTGCGACAGTTGAGCTAAATTATGTTGATTTTGTTTGACTCAAAAGTTATTAAACACTTTTTAAGCAAATCAATCAAAGAGATGAAGAGGTAAATCGTAATCAAAGATAATCGACACTAGAGTATGAGTAATCCTTTGTGGTTTGGTGATTCGGAGCAGTTAAAGGACAAAGTTGCGTGATAATGTTACAAAGATCCGAGGTATCCGTTTTTCAGAGAAAGAGAGAGATAGAAATTGAGACAGAGAGATAGAGAGAGTAAGTAGAAATGTTATTGATCAAAAAAATTCCCCCTTTGCACAGTTGGGAACCCCCCTTATATAGCGAAGGGATTTTCCTTTTTTTTCTATTTACGATATAAAGATAAAATATATAAACTAAAGATAAAGTGCACGTTACAGAGGGGCCGACGTGATTACATGGACGTCCCTTGGGCCCGACCTTTGTCCACACGACAGGTCGTGTCCATTTTGGGGACGGGGTTGGTCAAACTCGACCCTATACAGTTAGTCCCTCCGCTCGTCGAGGTCGCAGTACGATGCGTCCTTGATGGGCGAAATTGATGCCCTCGTTCTTTAGGGAGTTTGACCCCGCCAGGGGACCGTGACGTGACATATAGGAGGCAGTCATCATGACAGTTAGGCCGTCAAGGCGTGGCGCCTTCCCTGATGTGACGTCGACAACTACAGATGTCATCATTACGCATATTCTCGAGGTAGGAACTCAGCAATTCCGGCGCTTGGTTTCCCGTGTTGGTTCAAATTCTGACTCTTCGATTCTTGCGCTTCCCAATCCTTAGGTTTAACTTAATCGGAACTTTTGACTACTTACACTCCCTTCCTAGGATATATTTCCTTTTTCCGGTGCGTTTTTCTTGAGCGAGAATCCCCTTCCCTATATCGTGCATAGATCTTCCTCCGTTATCACCACAGTTCCTAAACCTTGCCGTGGTGCGAGATGATTCCGGCAGTTGCACTATTGAATCCGCCCTCGCCTTCTGATGACGGTGCGGCGGAGGGAGAAAAGGATATGAGTCCTCTGACCATGGAGGCACTGCTGCCTCAACGCACCTCATCACAGAATGATATTAGTAAGGATTCCGCCACTCCGGTCCCTGAGATTTCCAAGTCGTTGCAAAACCATCTGGATGATCTCCGTGTTAAGTATAATGTACCGGCATACGTAGAGATGATTCCGGCCGGGGAGGATCGTGTGACCGTTCACAGGCTGGGATTTTGCGCCTTTTATGAATACCCGTTCACGATTGGCTACAACCTTCCCCTCTTTCCGTTGGCGGAGGAGTTTTGCCGGTTTTATGATGTCTGCCCGACTCAGCTTACGCTGTACACGCTGAAGATGCTCCGGCTGTTAACTACGTATGCGGAGTTGGCGGGGTGATCGTTATGGTCCATCACCTCTTGCAGCTGTTTAGTGCCTGTTATATGAGGGGGACCATGGTACATTTACGGGGTCGTGGTACGAGGGGGTTGGTGGTTAAGACTGACGACCGGTCCAGCCGCGGGTTTTGGCGTAGGTACTTTTTCATCAGGACCGAGCACCTGGTCTCCAATCCCGTCGGGTTCCCGGAGAGGTGGAATCCAAAACGTAAGTGTCTCAGTCCGTTACGTATTTTTGTTTTCCACCGCTGCTGTTCTATGTTGCAGCTATGGCTCATCCACCCCGACCTGTTGCCAACCTTAGGGGATGGGTAGCTGGTTTGCTACCCCACGCGGAGGGGACCCGTACTTGGCCAGCTTTCATGGAGCGCTACGGCCCAAAAGTCTCTTCAGGTAAACTTCCGATTTCTGTCGTGCATAATTCGTGATTTCGCCCACTCGTCCCCTCTTTACGTATACTTTTCCTTTTGTAACAGGTCGTGGGGCTTCGAGGAAAAAGGCGGCGCCCCCTGTTTTAACGCGATCTAATGCCGCCTTAGATGACCGAGACATACTGGTCGAGCCTCTCGAGGGGATCCTTCTTCTACCCCTTTGCAAGGGGCTACTTCTGCGACCATGGTGGTGTGGGGACCGACGCCATTGGCACCGGCCCCTCACCCAGCGGACGAACCTTCAGGTGGCGAGGAGTCGCCAGAGAGGAAACGGAGGAGGCTCGAGAAGGGCAAGGCAGTGGTGACTGAAGATAGGAGTGAGGTGCGTCGGCCTCGACCAACTCCTAGGCACGTGTTCATGCCCGACGCCATTCTTTCGGGGAGGTTGGCTCAACGGGGGGATACCGCTCCAAGCGTTAGCCCTGCACGGGTTGTCGGGGGACGGCCATCGACCAACGTTGAGGGGCCCAGTGGTGTGGTAGAAGGGTCGGAATCTGACATTTCTCAGGAAGATGTCGACGAGTTTGTGGGCGGCCTGACCCATGTAGAGACGACGACGGAAGGTTCTGACCGTCGCATTATAATTTCGGCGACTTTCAATCTTCTGTCGAATAGTGAGCAGGCCGCCTCGGCCTTTACTTTGCTGTGTGCTGCCCCTGAAAGCAGGACGCTCAGTACGGTAGGCGACGTGGAGCTGTCCCGCAGGGTGTCGGGCATGGCTTTACAAGTACTTTTTATTCCCTTCCTTTTGTGTTATTGTCGAGCGGGTTTGGGGTGTATTCGCTCACTTTTTCTCTTTTACAGACCCTTGTACTGGAGGTGGAGAGGGGACGTCGTGAGCGGAAGCGGACTGCCCTCTTTAAGAAGATGTTAAAGAAATACAGGAAGTACCGCTCTAAACATCGAGCGGAGGCTGGTAGGGGGCAGTCCCAGTCGGAGCGCAGGGGAGCCGAACTGGAGGAGGCGGACAGCAAGCTGAAGAGGGTTTTAGCCCGCAACAGCGAGTTAGAGGAGCTCCTCAAATCCAAAGATGACGAGCTCGAATTGAGCCGGGGGGTGGCGGTGGAGAACGCCGAATTTCAACGGAGAGTGGCGGAACTGACTGCTGAGCTCGATGCCAAGGCGGCGGAGATTCACAGGCTTTCACGACCTTCTGCTTCCCGCCCTTCGCCTGTACAGATTGCGCGTCGTAATGCGCATGAGATGTGGATTTTTGCAGAAGCCAAGGTCGATGTGTACAGAGAGCTTCATGCTGCGGGCCGGGCTACCAAGGAAGAAGTCCAGAGACGAAGGGACGAGGCTCGTGCCGCTCGTGAAGTGTACGGTTACGATTCCGACTCTCCCGATGGGGGCGGGCTTACTTCCGACGATATCAACCATCTTGAATCTGATTCGTGGTATAGTGATGTCTACCATTTGGGGGATGATGGGAAATCTTGACCGTATGTATATGTACGTTTTTTGTTTACATAGTGTATTACGACCCGCTCGTGGGGGTGAATGTAAATGTGATTTTTGTTGTAATATAATTTTTCCTTTATTGTCTGTTTTTTCGTCATATTGTTTAGTTTTGGTAGAGCCTTTCGTTTGTCGAGTTGTCGTGCCGTGGTTCCACTGGGGTCGACCTGATATCGCTGGCCTTAGCCGTCAGGATGCTACTGACTATTTTAATGGCGAAGGCACTTAGCCTGAGTCCCAATTCGAGCGAGGTCGAACTGCACTATTTTAATGGCGAAGGCACTTTGCCTGAATTATAGTTCGAGCGAGGTCGAACTGCACTATTTTAATGGCGAAGGCACTTAGCCTGAGTCCCAGTTCGAGTAGGGTCGAACTGCACTATTTTAATGGCATAGGCACTTAGCCTGAGTCCCAGTTTGAGCGGGGTCAAACTGCACTATTTTAATGGCGAAGACACTTAGCCTGAGTCCCAGTTCGAGCGAGGTCGAACTGCACTATTTTAATGGCGAAAGCACTTAGCCCGAGTCCCAGTTCGAGCGGGGTCGAACTGCACTATTTTAATGGCGAAGGCACTTAGCCTGAGTCCCAGTTCGAGCGAGGTCGAACTGCACTATTTTAATGGCGAAGGCACTTAGCCTGAGTCCCAGTTCGAGCGAGGTCGAACTGCACTATTTTAATGGCGAAGGCACTTATCCTGAGTCCCAGTTCAAGCGAGGTCGAACTGGTGTCGACTATTTTCTTGTTTGCGTAATGGAGATCTTGTTCATACAATGGAGATCTTTATTGATTCAATGGAGAATTCTATTCATACCATGGAGAATTCTATTCATACAATGGAGAACAACGGAGATACTACGGTAGTCCCTTCACCAAGTTGGCCTACGTGGTGAACTCGTGCTTCTTGTTCCATCGGGCGTCCCCTTCGTCGCCTCGTTAAAAACCTTCCCGAGAAAACCCAATTGGGACAAAACTCCGGTAAGGGAAAAAGAGTACGACTCGGGCGACACCTTTCAGAAGTGGAAGTGCTTGAGATGGGCGATGTTCCAATTGTTTTGGAGTAACTTTCCCTCCATCGTTTCTAGTTGGAATGCTCCTTTGCTAGCTGCCACCGTAATTTTGTATGGTCCGTCCCAGTCGGTCCCTAACTTTCCTTCATTTGGATCTTTTGATGCCAGTGTTTTGGCTTTGAGAACATAGTCGCCGACTTTAAGCGGTCTCACCCTGGCTTTCTTGTTTTAATATCTTTTCGCTTGTTGTTTTTGGGCGGCCATTCTTATGTGGGCCATGTCTCTTCGTTCTTCGACCTCGTCTAGGTCTTGTAACCTGCTGATGTCGTTGTCTGCTCCACTGGTGTGTGAGTATCTCAGACTGGGTTCTCCGATCTCGACGGGTATGACGTCATCAGTTTCATAGACCAATGAATAAGGTGTCTCCCCCGTGCTGGATTTGGGCGTAGTCCGGTATGCCCATAATACCTCGGGTAATAACCCAGGCCACAACCCTTTGGCTTCTTCGAGCTTCTTCTTTAATATGTTCAGTATTGTTTTGTTTGAAGATTCGGCTTGACCGTTAGCAGCGGGATGATACGGGGTGGAGAGTATCCGCTTGATGTGCCACTTCTCGAAGAATTCGGTAGTCTTTTTGCCGATGAATTGGGGTCCGTTGTCGTAGCTGACCTCTTTGGGGATGCCAAAACGGCATATGATATTTTTCCATATGAATGCGATTACCTCTTGCTCGCGTATTTGCGCGTACGCACCTGCTTCGATCCATTTAGAAAAATAGTCAGTTAAAACTAACAGAAAGCGTACCTTTCCTCGTCCAGCTGGTAGGGGGCCGATTATGTCCATCCCCCATTTTATGAACGGCCATGGCGAAGTGACTGAGTGGAGGAGTTCTCCTGCCTGGTGTATCATAGGGGCGAACTTCTGGCATTGTTCGCATCTTCGGACGTAGTCCGTTGCCTCCTTCTTCATGGTGGGCCAGTAGTAACCGGCGCGTATGAGGCATCGGACAAGAGCGCGGTTCCCCGTATGGGCGCAGCAATGGGCTTCATGCACATCTTCCAAAACTTGCCTCGTTTGGTGTGGCCCGAGACATTTAGCAAGGGGACCACCGAACGTTCTCTTGTAGAGCTCGTGGTTTATGAGGCTGTAGCGGGCTGCTTGTACCCGAAGTTTCTAGGCTTCCTTTTTGTCGTGTGGGAGTGTCCCGTCCTGCAGGTAGGATACAAACTGGTTGCGCTAGTCCCAAGTTAAGATTAATGAGAGTACCTCGACATGGTCGAGGCTGAATGGAGGAGAGTGACCACGTTCTCTTTGTTGATATTTTTGGTGGCTACGGCTAGTTTTGCTAGGCTGTCCGCCTCGATGTTCTGTCCCCGAGGAATCTGCTCGAAGCGACATTCGTCGAACTCCGTCATCAGCTTGCGGATTTCTGACTGGTATTTTTGTAGCCTCTGTTCCTTAATTTGGTAGGTTCCGGTGACCTGGTTTACGACGAGTTGGGAGTCGCAATGGAGGAGGACCCGTCGGGCTCCGTATTTGATGTCCAGCTTCATACCTGCAATTACAGCCTCATACTCGGCTTCGCTTAGTCATTTCAGGGCATCATACGGACTGGTGAATTACTTCTCCCATGGGGACCTCGAGGACGAGTCCCAGTCCTGATCCCGAGGCGTTTGCGGCGCCATCGGTGTAGAGGATCCAGAGGCCGGTGTTTGCAGAGGCGCGGAGGGCCTCTTGTTCCACCTCTAGCAAGATTCCCGTACTAAAGTCGGCGACGAAGTCGGCAAGTACCTGCAACTTGATGGCGGTTCTCGGGTGATAGGTTATGTCATGCTCGCTGAGCTCTATGGCCCATTTGGCGAGCCTTCCTGAGAGTTCAGGTTTGTGTAGGATGCCCCTTAGGGGGAAGGTTGTTATCACCTTTATGGGGTGGCACTGAAAGTAGGGTCTAAGCTTTCGTGAAGCTACGACTAATGCCAAAGCCAACTTGTCGAGGTGCGGATACCTCGTTTCGGCATCTATCAGAGTTTNGATAGAGTGGGTCGACGTTGAGTTTGTGAGTGGTGATGTCTTTTGATATCCCTGGCATGTCAAAATGGGAGAAGGCGAACAGACCTATATGGTTAGTTAAGAATTCATGGTACTTACCTGGGTCGGAGAGGTTATGCCCGATGTAGGCTTTTTCGAACTGTCTGTACTGTCCAACATGACAGGGTCGAGGTCCTCAACTGTCGCTTTGCAGGCTTCCACGATATCGGGGTCCCTGATGCCTTCCGTTGTCGGGGTGAATTTGGTCCCCGACATGGCTGATTGCTATGCTTCCGCACTTGCCCCTTTCAGTTGCTTGGTGTGGGTGCAATCTTGGGCGATTCGGTAACATTCTTGGGCGGTGCGTGGCTCGCCTCGGATACTGAATATTCCCCATGGGGTGGGAAACATGATTACCTGATAGAGGCTCGATGGGACGGCTCGCATAGCGTGTATCCATGGACGTCCTATGATGATGTTGTAAGCCATTTCCTGGTTCATGATGTGGAAGGTGGTGTCTAGCGTGACTCCTCCCGCCAGGACCGGCAGTGATATCTCTCCGGAGGTGCGTTCTACTGCATTGTTAAAACGCGTTAGTGTTATGCAACACGGTATTACTTTATCCTCAAGCCTCATTTGCGTGAGGACTCTCGGATGGATAATACACGCGCCGCTTCCGTCGTCTACCATAATTCTCTTTACATCAGTATCAGCAATGCGTAAGGTTATGACCAAAGCATCATAGTGAGGGAAAGACAAACCGTCAGCATCAGACTTATCGAAGGTGATACTATTTTCGAAGTCATCATACCGTTTGTGAGCGATTGTGCGCTTCAGTTTATGCGTGGTGGTGAACTTGACGTGGTTGATTGTCGAATTATCACCGCCGCCGACAATCATCTATATGGTTCGTGTCGGGGACGGCAATTTTGGCGGCCCTTGAGATTGGTCGCGTCCCCTGGCAAAGTTGGCTCTCCCTTTGTCGCTGAGCAGGTCCTTCAGGTATCCCTGGTTCAGCATCCTGACTACTTCTTGTCGTAGGCCTATGCAGTCTTCGGTCCTGTGTCCCCGTTCCTGGTGGAACTTGCACAGGATGTTTGGTTTTCTCGCACTAGGATCTGATTTCATTTTTGGCGGCCAGTGTACCTTCGGGCCTAGCTTCTCCAGTGCGTATACTATCTCTGAGGGTGAGACACAAAAGTTATGAGGGGATAATAACGGAGGCATATCTCTTTCATTCCGGAGCGTAGCAGTATGTCGTTGCAAGGCGTCCTGGTGTCTCGGAGGAGGCGGGTTAGGGGCTCTAACGTAGGGCTGATGCCTTTCTCTGTTAAACCGTGGGAGTGGGTCCCGTCGCCCGTTGTTGCGTCGATCTCTCCTGGTTTTCGTCTGTACTGACGTTATCCGCTGGGTCGGACCGTTAAGGTCGTCCTCGTCTGCCCTTACCTCTGCACAGTAGGCGTTGTGGATCTCCTCCCACGTTGTGGGGGGATACTTCATGAGTCGGCTGAGTAGTTTCTTGGTTGCTTTCGACCCGTCCCTGCTCAAACCGTTTTGGAAGGCGGCAACTGCCATTCCCTCCGATACGTTAGGCAGGCTCATTCTTACTCTGTTGAATCGTGCCAGGAAGTCCCTGAGCCCTTCGCCTGTCGCTTGCCTGATCGCAAATATGTCGTTAACCCTTGCTTCATCCTTCTTTGCTCCCGCATGGGCGGTAGCGAATTTGTCCGCCATCTCCTCGAACGTTGATATCAACCTAGCCGGCAGTTGCGAATACCATGTTAGTGCCCCTCCGGTCAGGGTTTCTCCGAACTTTTTCAGCAGCACGGACGGCACCTGCTCCTTTGACAAGTCATTTCCTTTCACAGCGGTTACGTAGTGGATCAGATGATCTTCTGGGTCCGTGGTCCCATCATATATTCTCAAATATGGAGGCATCTTGAAGATTTTTGGGATCGGATGAGGGGCGGCTTCCTCGCTGTACGGTTGCTCGACGAAACGTCCTACGTCGCGTTTCGGCAGTAATTTTGGTGCANTGCTCCTTTGCTAGCTGCCGCCGTAATTTTGTACTGGCCCGTTCCCAGTTTGGTCCCTAACTTTCCTTCGTTCGGATCTTTCGATGCTAGTGTTTTGGCTTTGAGAACATAGTCGCCGACTTTAAGCGGTCTCACCCTGGCTTTCCTGTTGTAACATCTTTCCGCTTGTTGTTTTTGGACGGCCATTCTTATGTGGGCCATGTCTCTTCGTTCCTCGACCTCGTCCAGGTGTTGTAACCTGCTGGCGTCGTTGTCTGCTCCACTAGTGTGTGAGTATCTCAGACTGGGTTCTCCGATCTCGACGGGTATGACGGCATCGGTTCCATAGACCAATGAATAAGGTGTCTCCCCCGTGCTGGATTTGGGCGTAGTCCGGTATGCCCATAATACCTCGGGCCACAGCCCTTTGGCTTCTTCGAGCTTCTTCTTTAATATGTTCAGTATTGTTTTGTTTGAAGATTCGGCTTGACCGTTAGCAGCGGGATGATACGGGGTGGAGAGTATCCGCTTGATGTGCCACTTCTTGAAGAATTCGGTAGTCTTTTTGCCAATGAACTGGGGTCCGTTGTCGCAGCTGACCTCTTTAGGGATGCCGAAACGGCATATGATATTTTTCCATATGAATGCGATTAACTCTTGCTCGCGTATTTGCGCGTACGCACCTGCTTCGATCCATTTAGAAAATAGTCAGTTAAAACTAACAGAAAGCGTACATTTCCTCGTCCAGCTGGTAGGGGGCCGATTATGTCCATCCCCCATTTTATGAACAGCCATGGCGAAGTGACTGAGTGGAGGAGTTCTCCTGCCTGGTGTATCATAGGGGCGAACTTCTGGCATTGTTCGCATCTTCGGACGTAGTCCGCTGCCTCTTTCTTCATGGTGGGCCAGTAGTAACCGGCGCGTATGAGGCACCGAACAAGAGCGCGGTTCCCCGTATGGGCGCCGCAATGGCCTTCATGCACTTCTTCCAAAACTTGCTTCGTTTGGTGTGGCCCGAGACATTTAGCAAGGGGACCACCGAACGTTCTCTTGTAGAGCTCGTGGTTTATGAGGCTGTAGCGGGCTGCTTGTACCCAAAGTTTCTTGGCTTCCTTTTTGTCGTGTGGGAGTGTCCCGTCCTGCAGGTAGGATACAAACTGGTTGCGCCAGTCCCAAGTTAAGCTTAATGAGGGTACCTCGACATGGTCGACGGCTGAATGGAGGAGAGTGACCACGTTCTCTTTGTTGATATTTTTGGTGGCTGCGGCTAGTTTTGCTAGGTTGTCCGCCTCGATGTTCTGTCCCCAGGGAATCTGCTCGAAGCGACATTCGTCGAACTCCGTCATCAGCTTGCGGATTTCTGACTGGTATTTTTGTAGCCTCTGTTCCTTAATTTGGTAGGTTCCGGTGACATGGTTTACCACGAGTTGGGGGTCGCAATGGAGGATGACCCGTCGGGCTCCGTATTTGATGGCCAGCTTCATACCTGCAATTACAGCCTTATACTCGGCTTCGTTGTTAGTTATTTTAGTGCATCGTACGGACTGGCGAATTACTTCTCCCGTGGGTACCTCGAGGACGAGTCCCAGTCCTGATCCCGAGGCATTTGCGGCGCCATCGGTGTAGAGGATCCAGAGGTCGGTGTTTGTAGAGGCACGGAGGGCCTCTTGTTCCACCTCTGGCAAGATTCCCGTACTGAAGTCGGCGACGAAGTCGGCAAGTACCTGCGACTTGATGGCGGTTCTTGGGTGATAGGTTATGTCATGCTCGCTGAGCTCTATGGCCCATTTGGCGAGCCTTCCTGAGAGTTCAGGTTTGTGTAGGATGCCCCTTAGGGGGAAGGTTGTTATCACCTTTATGGGGTGGCACTGAAAGTAGGGTCTAAGCTTTCGTGAAGCTATGACTAATTCCAAAGCCAACTTCTCGAGGTGCGGATACCTCGTTTCGGCATCTATCAGAGTTTTGCTGATATAGTAAATCGGGGATTGCGTACCTTTGCTTTCGTGAACTAGGACGGCGCTGACGGCGACTTCTGACACCACCAGATAGACGAGCAGGCATTCGCCGGGATCTGCTTTGACGAGCAAGGGTGGTGAAGATAGATATTCCATCAGTTTCCTTAATGCTTCGACGCATTCTTCGTCCCATTGCAACCCTCGATCTTTCCTCAGTACATTAAAGAATTTGTGGCACCTGTCCGAGGATCGCGAGATGAATCTTGACAGAGCGGCTATTCGCCCGGTTAGTTTCTGCACCTGCTTCTTGCTATTCAGGGTTTCTGGTATCGTCTCTATGGCCTTGATCTGGTCTGGATTGACTTCGGTACCTCTCTGGGATACGAGAAAACCCAGGAACTTTCCGGAAGACACGCCGAAAGCACATTTTTCCGGGTTTAGCTTCATCCCGTATCGTCTTAGTATCTCAAAGGCTTGTTTAAATGGTCGATGTGATCCTCCTTTTTAAGCCGACTTTACTAGCATG
>NW_017674045.1:55639-84302 GCF_001879085.1 Nicotiana attenuata | reverse complement strand
ATATATATATATTGCATACTAGCGAAATATAAAAAAAATTAGTAAGATAATCAATTATTTACTAGGAAAAGATTTCCTTCATGCCAAACACATCCAAAGACATAAAGTTCCCTATATGTGATATGTTCTCCTCATAAATGATTTTAATTTAAAAGTGATTCAGAAGTGGCCTCAAATTTGCAATTAATCCATGTGAAAGGAGAGGAAAAAATGGCAAATTTATTTGACGACTGACGAGTGACAATGCTTAAAAGAGTTCTCCTAAAGCTGAATCTAGAAAATCAACACCTCTTCCTTTAATAATTGAACCAATAAAATATTGAATCAACTCGTAATCCGTGCCCCCAAACGTATCAACTTTAACATAAACATTGTAGAATACTGTTTGGCTTAAAAAGTTAACGAACAGTGTTTAAGCAAATCAATCAAATATATGGAGAAGAGGTAAATCGTAATCAAAGATAATCAACACTAGAGTATGAGTAATCCTTTGTGGTTTGGTGATTCGGAGCAGTTAAAGGACAAAGTTGCGTGATAATGTTACAAAGATCCGAGGTATCCGTTTTTCAGAGAAAGANTCTTCTCTACTGGCCTCGTTGAGGGGACCCATCAGGTTGGTTGAGACATCGGCTATCATTTTTAACTTAGATTCTCTGTTTGCCATTTCTGGTTCTACTGAGTTTGGCGGATAATGACCGTTGTTTCTGATACTCTAGATGTGAACTATGACTTTGATTATCGAAATCCCTATAGATTGTTTGACTCAAAAGTTATTAAACACTTTTTAAGCAAATAAATCAAAGAGATGAAGAGGTAAATCGTAATCAAAGATAATCAACACTAGAGTATGAGTAATCCTTTGTGGTTTGGTGATTCGGAGCAGTTAAAGGACAAAGTTGCGTGATAATGTTACAAAGATCCGAGGTATCCGTTTTTCAGAGAAAGAGAGAGATAGAAATTGAGACAGAGAGATAGAGAGAGTAAGTAGAAATGTTATTGATCAAAAAATCCTCCCTTTACACAGTTGGGAACCCCCCTTATATAACGGAGGGATTTCCCCTTATTTCCTATTTACAATATAAAGATAAAATATATAAACTAAAGATAAAATGCACGTTACAGAGGGACCGACGTGATTACATGGTCGTCCCTGGGCCCGACCTTTGTCCACACGACAGGTCGTGTCCATTTTGAGGACGGGGTTGGTCAAACTTGACCCTATACAGATTTATGTGTAGGAGCATCGGAAAAAAAAGTCGAATGAAAGTTGCACGAAAAGAGGACGAAAATGCAAGAAAAGAGCACAAAATCACAAAGTATCCAAGCCTGGCTATAGGACAAGCATAGCCAGCTCTATAGCCTCCTCTACCGTGCTACAGACCAAGCATAGCCAGCTTGACCGCGCTACAGGCCAGGCTGACCGCGCTATAAGCCTTGCCTCGCAAGGTCTATAGCACGGTGATCAAAAGTGCGTGAATTAAAAGACTCCAACCCAAATTTGGACTCAAAGACTTCAACCCTAGCCTATAAATACTCCTTAACATGTCTAAGAAAGAGAGACGTTTTTGAGAGGGGATTCAACTTAAGGAGGCAAGAACACACTAGGAGCAAGGCGGAGAATTCTTATACGAGTTTTTCACTTCCTTCTTCCTATTTTCATTATTAGTTATGAATTCTAGTATTGTAGTTCTGCAAACTATTATGAATAGCTAATTTGTTATTTTTGGTTTTGATGGAACCTTTTGTAGGATGAAGTCTTATTACGTTTTTATATAATTGAGCCGTTGGATTTCTCTACTTGTTCAACTACATGTTTATTGTTGTTGATTGAATGGCCATCAATTGACTGTGCCTATTTAGTATGTATTACTTGGAAGGGTATATATTTAGGTAGTTGTTGAACAACATCACTCCTAATGTATCTGAGGAATTAACATAGATGATTTAAAGGTGGGAGTAAGGGTGAATTAGTGCCAGTTAGCGTAGTTCAGAAGAATACGCCTAGTAAATTGTGGTAGTTGCTCAGAAGAGAATTACGACACCCGAAATACTCACGATCGGTTGAGAATACTTAGGCGAAATTATAGAAAACGTAGCGAGGAGAATTCCGACAATTGGGGAAATAATAACTCTAGACCTCCTTAATCTTGTCTCCAACCCTTAGACTTATTAGTTGATAATTTTAATGCTTTAGTATTTGTTAATTAATTAGTTTAAAATAAAAATTACAATCTTTATAAATAGGAAATTATTTGAACTTGTATTTCTTAGCAATACTGAACAATTGTAGCTAAACCTTAGTTCTCTGTGGGATTCGACTCCGGACTTTTAGACCGGATTATATTTGCAACGACCGCGTATCTAGGGGTGTGCATTCGATTTATCGATTCGATTTTGACCCTTATCGATAATTACTTATCGATTATCGATTTGTACATATGCTTATCGTTATCGTTTCAATAAGGTTTCGATTTTTTCGATTTCGATTTATCGATTTTGGGGGCTTATCAATTCGGTTATCGATTACACCAATAAGAAAATTTGCGGGATTTCACGAAAAGTATATCGCTATAAACGCGCCTAACTAATATGGACAAAAAGAAGCTAAAATAAGACGAACACCATTTATAATATAAAAATTGTGTCAACAAGCACATGCAACAAAAGTAAAGTAAGGGATCAAATGAATGCCACCAACACTCCAACGGTATAAAAAAATAAAACAAAACAAAACACATCATCACGGCTAATTCTGTTTTCCATTAATTTGAACTTCATTCCCTTGATCTTTAAATATGATCATTCCTTAAATGTAATAGAGAAAATAATAGGGTAAGGGACTTAGGGTAAAGGAAAGGGTATAGATTAGGAAAAATAATATTGTATAGCCGCTTTCAAAATAGTAGCGGAATTCTGTATGTTATATTAATCTACACAAATAGGTAATTACTCATTTAACAAGTATCTACAGTCTAGGGGTGTGCATTCGATTTTGACCCTTATCGATAATTACTTATCGATTATCGATTTGTACATATGCTTATCGTTATCGTTTCAATAAGGTTTCGATTTTTTCGTTTTCGATTTCGATAACAAATAATCGATTCGGTTTATCGATAAACCGATTCGAATGCACACCCCTACGCGTATCCATTTTAGGATTAGAGTTGGGCGTGATCACTATGGTAAAAAGGATAGTTCGATGCATAGAGTATCTTGCGTTCACATATGGATCGGGGAAGAACCACAACCTATGGTGTGGTGATGTAGGCAGTCTACCCTGATACAACTATTAGCGATTGATTCAATGGCCCGAACCTATGATCTATAAGTCACACAAAAATAAGTGTACCGTTGGAAGAACTATGGTATAAACACATAATTTTAACACGTGCATGCAATACATCGAAAAGTTATGTAATTATATTAAACTCTAAGGCTGTCATACTTCTATATTTGCAGAGATAACCATGAATCGCGTCTAGCTACTTCCCGCGGCCAACAATAAGTGATCAATTTGCTTTGGGCACATCCATTAAGGAAATACAAGATTCTAGACGAAAATAATTAGCGTGACTAAACTACCCTTTATTAAATGTTGCACCATAGTTATAGTAGCACTTACTTCTCTTCTTAAATGTGAAGAGTAAATGACTTTTTAGGTATACGTACATAAGGGTAATTTTGAACAAACAAATTGAATTTTTTCTTGATTATATAAATGGAGGAACACTTATTTTGGATCAAAATAAAAAGCAAATTGGTCACTTATTGTGGACTGGAGGGAGTAATATTTAAATAATAAAATTTTGAGCCTCTCCAGCTTCCGTGCAACTTAATGAATATAAGATCTAATCTAGTGTTATTTTATTCTATTCTATTTTATGCATTTATTTCGTCTATTTTTTTAGGTTTTCTGTGTACCCTCTGACTCGGGTTGAATTTGATTTTTAACAACACAGTAGGCGGGAAATGTCGTTAAGACTTTCTATATTTCGTCGATAAAAAATGTAAAATATAAATCGTTTAAGAAAATCACAAAATTATGTTATTTAATTATTGAATTGGTTCAGCTACTTGTGAAGAAAAAAAATAAAATTGTCCAAAGAATTGGTAATGCCGAGTGTAAAAATGTGGGGTGAAGATAATTAGTTTACGCCATAATTTGGTTTTAAGTACACATGCTGAGGATTCGGGCACCTATAATGAGGTAACGAGTACCTGTGCTGAGGTTTATAATAACCGTGTTGAGCATGAGTGAGTACCGGGTACCCATACTGAAGTCGAGTTACCCTTGCTGAGGTTTCGAGTACTCATACAAAGGTACCGAGTACCCATGCTGAGGACATTCCAAGTACCTGTGCTGAGCACGGGCCAATTATTAAAAAAAAATTCTATTCATTTCATATCATTTGGCACATTTTATTTTAATATTCAATAATTTGATTTTTTTTAATCCTAATTCTTCTTGAAATTCTCATACTTTTTCTACATATCTATGATTATTAGAAAAACACCTAGCAAACACAGGACCTAATATAATAATTTGCTTCATTGTTCTTTGACTAACATATATGAAAGTGGCCATCTCCCCACATTTTATAGCCACAAGCCTCGGATGTTTCAAGCTACAGCCTGGAAACCAAGAATTTGCACCCGAGGCCCCTTTTGAGATTTATCCAGAGTTATGCCCCGCGCTTGTTGGGCGATGTGCACAAATAGCCACTAACAGCTCATGCCTTTATTTTAAAGCAAGTGTTTTTTGTCTTTAGTCTTTAGCCACTGGTTTAATGAACTTTAATTGCCCGGACGAAAATACCCTTTTGCTCATGTCCTTAACTTCAGGACTTCAGAACTACATGTCCTTAACTTTTGAACTTGAAACTCTAAGTTCAGGACTTCAAGACTACATGTCCTTAACTTTTTAACCTGTAACTCTAAGTTAAGGACTTCAGGACTACATGTCCTTAACTTTTGAACTTAGAACTCAAACTTCAAGACCAAGCGTCCTTAACTTTTGAACTTGTAAGTCAAAGTTAAGGACCTATTGTCCTTAACTTTTGAACTTGTAACTGTAAGTTAAGGACTGTATGTCCTTAACTTTTGAACTTGGAAATCAAAGTTAAGGACCTATTGTCCTTAACTTTTGAACTTGTAATTGTAAGTTAAGGACTACCTGTCCTTAATTTCCTGTCTTTTTTTTTCGCTTTCCCTGTCTTTTTCTTTGTTAATATCTTATGTTCTTGCTTTATATCTTATTTAATTTTTGTTTAGAATTAATTGTAAGGGTAAAACCGTACAAATTTTCACACCAAAAGCTAAAGGAATTGGGTTTGGAGTTTACACCAGTGAAACAGTGCTTATATGAAACGGTGAAGAGTCTACAAGAGAAAGGTCACCTTCCAATTCCTACTCAAAAGGATGAGATTATTCGAATTCAGTCTTAGCAATTCAGATTATTTGCATTAAACCAGTTGGTACCGGTTGATATTTTTGGAGTATGTGATCGAGCAGGGTTTTGAAATTTTGATAGAGGGTTTGGGAAGGAGAAGAGATAGAAGAAAGGGTAACACAGTCTTTTCATATTAATTTTAATAAACTAGTGGCTACTATTGCTAAGCATTGAAAATGCTGGATAAAAAGTAAATACCACTTTAAAAAGTGGCTACCCCACATAATTTTTACGCGCTTGTTCAAGTTATGTTCACCCATCATAACTTTATAACTCTAGATCTTTATACAAATGGCCTATCCACGAAATTATACCTAATGACCTTGAAAACGTATGATTTGATTTTTTGACTTCCCCTTGCTCCATGGGCAAACCTGTAAGGCCAAAAGTCAAAAGTGTTAACCACGGGACAAACGAGGGCAACACTTATTAAACTTGAAGTTCTGCCCATGGAGCAAGCGAGGTCAAAAAATAATAGTGGCACCAAAGTGTCTTATTTGTGCAAATCACCCTAGCCGATCGGATTCACGTTTTGATTTTTTTAGCCATTATTATAAAAAATTATACATAGATTACACATGATTATACACATATTATAAATAAACCATACATATATTATACAGTTGCTAGCTATTTTAATTTAAGCGGTTACATAGGCAATTATGTGCCGCTAACCTACTTGCAGAACATATTTAGACGGAGACAAAAATCAAATAGTGGCTTAAACTGATCCTCTTTGTGCCAATCTACCCCTGGAAATTGCATGGAATGGATTTTAAAGAGGGCCATACAAACAACATGGGCCTTTTCCCCCAAACTGGGGAACTATCACAAATGCCACCTTCAAAATGGCACCAATTAGATAAAATCGAGCCGAATCCAATAGGAGAGTCACCAAAATTTATCAGCTTTGGTATCCTTTATTATTGTCATTATCCTTTTTTACGCAGAGAAGTGGAAAAGAGTAAGTAGTGGTTTTCTCCTTTTTCATCCATGTGTTTTTATAAAGAAAGTAACATCGGAATTTATTGTACTTGCCGTATATGTCGATGACATAAATCTTATTGGAACTCCGATAGAACTCCAAAAGGCAATTGATTATTTAAAGAAGGAATTCGAGATGAAAGATCTCGGAAAGACAAAATTATGTCTTGGTTTGCAAATTGAACATTTGGCAAACGGAATTTTTGTTCGTCAATCTACCTACATAGAAAAGGTATTGAAACGGTTTTACATAGATGGAGCACATCCATTAAGTACTCTGATGGTTGTTCGATCACTTGATGTGAATAAGGATCCATTCCAACCTCAAGAAGAGAATGAAGAGCTACTTGGTCCTGAAGTACCATATCTTAGTGTAATTGGTGCACTAATGTATCTTGCTAACACTACAAGGCCTGACATAACCTTTTCAGTTAATGTCTTAGCATGATATAGCTCTGCTTCTACAAGGAGACATTGGAATAGAATCAAACACATATTGCGGTATCTAAAAGGATCTACCGATATGGGCTTATTTTATGGCAATAATTGTCGTCCCGATCTTGTTAGTTATGTTGATGCTGGGTATTTATCTGACCCACACAAGGCTCGATCTCAAACAGGTTATGTGTTTACCTGTGGAGGCATTGCCATATCTTGGCAATCGACTAAGCAATCAATTGTGGCTACTTTATCTAATCATGCTGAGATAATCGCTATTCATGAAGCAAGTCGAGAATGTGTGTGGTTGAGGTCTATAATACATCTTATTCGAGACAAATGTGGTTTGAAATGTGACAAACTACCCACGATTTTGTATGAAGACAATGCAACATACATAGCCCAATTGAAGGGAGGATTCATAAAAGGAGACAGGACAAAGCACATTTCACCAAAGTTATTTTTCACACATGATCTTTAAAAGAATGGTGATATCAATGTGCAACAAATTCCTTCAAGTGATAATATGGCTGATTTGTTAACAAAATCTCTACCGACATCAACCTTCAAGAAGCTAGTATACAAGATTGGGATGTGAAGGCTCAAGGATGTGAAATGATGCTCTCATCAGGGGGAGTTTAATACATGTTGCACTCTTTTCCCTTACAAGGTTTTGTCCCACTGGGTTTTCCTTGCAAGATTTTTAACAAGACAACCAAAAGGCGTATTGTTAGATATGTGTACTCTTTTTTCTTTACTAGATTTTTTTCCCATTGGATTTTATTTTAGTTAAGGTTTTAACGAGGCACATTACTTATTGAGTGGACATTCAAGGGGGAGTGTTATGAATAGAATTATAATCAGAGTGAATGTCTATCTTTTAGAGAGTTTTACTTTGTGGCTAAGTCATCTTTTCCCCTATAAATAGAGGGGTCTTACCCCATTGTAAAATCATCCCAAAAATTCAATAAGAATTTCCTCTCTCTCTTTCTCTGCAATATTGTTCTTCTACTTTTATTATTTTATTACAAAAATTCAATTATAGCTTATTTGGCATAGCTTCTAAAATCAAATTAGTTTGCGAAGTATTTTTTTGTCAAGAAAACTTTTGGTGAGAAGCAGTTTGTGTTTGTTTAATTAATTTGAAAAGCACTTCTTTAGCCAAGCTTTTAAAAAATGATTTTTAGTGTACTTTTTTAAAAGTACTTTTCAAAAAGTATTTTTGGCAGAGCTGCACTTAAAAATATTTAAAAAAAAACTTAGCCAAACACTCAACTTTGAAAGGGTTTAGAGAAGTTTGGCCAGACATGCTATTATATTGATGGATGCTGTTGTTTAGTAAACATGATATTTGGTGTATTATATAAACTTTAACCATTTTATCATTATTTTTAAAGTAAATAGAAAAATAAATCATGATTATTTAATATTTTAGAGTGTAATGCATGTATCCATTGGTTATTCATGTGACATACTTATGGAGTGAACTTAGAAACAAGGTGTTTGACATGTGAGAAGATATATTTTGAATCATCACCTTAAGGGCTGTACCAAATATCAATTAATTAAGTCCATAAGAAGACATTCAGTTCAAGAAAGAGGACAAGTTAGCCTATTAACGTCAATAGACAATAGGACGGTACTTTTTGGATGATAGCATCTTTGTCGGCTGGAAACATAATCCTGTTCTTCTATTTAAGCTAATTATAGCTTTGCACTCCGGGAACAGTGAATAATGAACAATTTTTAATCTATCGTTAGTAAATTTCACAATCCTCGAAACTAAGAGCCCGTTTGGACAAAAGAATTTTTTGTTTCCCCGAAATTTTTTTACTTTTTTTTTTAAATTAGCGTTTGTTCATAAAGTTTTTAATTTTCACTTGAAGATATATTTTGGAAATTTTTGAAAATTTAAAAAATTTCAAAAAGCTATTTTTCAAAATTTTCACTCAAATCACTCACAAAACTTCAAAAACAATCCAAAATTATATTCATGTCCAAACACAACTATAAATTGTAAATAGCATTTTTACTTGAAATTTTTCACCATGTTTTGAAATTTTACGATTCTTATGTCCAAACGCCACTAACTTCTATATAATTACGCAGCCAAACACAGGATTTAAAAGTGATAGGTACCATTAAAAATCGATATTCACTAAAAGTTAAATTGTGCCTTCAAATCGATCAATGCGGCTGTCTAATTTGAATCGTAAGATGTCAGTTAAAATATATACTATTTATTATTTAAATATATACACATACATACATATATTTTTCGGAAAATCGGAGGCCAATGATTCCCTACTCAAAGGATAGGTCAGCAGGCCTGTAGACATTTCCATTAGCTAACACTTCAGTGATAAATACTTCATTTGCAAATGGTTAAATATTTAAATATCTTTTTTAGAGAAATTAATATTTGAAAGCGACTACAATTAAAAAAAACATATGTACGGTATGCGGTCGAAACCGGACTTATTCACTACATGACAGATCGGGCTCGGAATGTAAGGAATTGAATATCGACCCCAAGTCCCATCGAATCAGAACACGAGCAGAATGTCCGTCCTCGAGAACATCGAGTCCATGATTCCTGAATCGATCCTGACCCCGAACAAGCTCAAGGAAACATTGGTCCAACAGAAGATCGACATAACAGAAGGCCGAAGTATCCGGGACCGGTCGGGTACTACGGTGGGAATCTCGGCACGTATCAATAAAGAACCGGCAAATCAGCAAATCAAGAATCTTTTACCTTTTATAGAGTTATACCTAATATAGGACTTCCTTACTATATAAAGGGGGTCTGATTACTTGTAAAGGACATGGTACGTAGGGGTGTTCATGGTAGTTCGAGCTCACTTCTGCTTCGATAAAGTCTGGTCAAGTTCATAGTGGATCCCGTTTGGAGCAAACATAGGTAATTTTCTTTTGCTTTATTTTTATTTGTTTTTCTCTGTTCTTTTCCTCTCCCTTCTCTTGGTTTATTCTTCATGATTTTATTTTGTTTAGTTGCATGTTAGGTTTTGTGTGTCATTTGTTCTGTTTTTGTATTTAGGGCTTCAGATTAGAATTTCATCACATATCTAAAGTCAATTTAGTTCAATGCATGAAATAATGTTGTTCCAGTGGTATTTTCTGATTTCAGCTTATGTTAGAAGAATTTAGGTGTAACTCGAGATTCAATTGCATTGTTGTGGTTTATGTGAGCATGTTTTAGTTAACAATTTATTTTAGAGTGCATCGATTATTCCAGTACTCGTGAAAGTTCCATTTAGGGTTCGTTGTATAGCTTAGTTCATTATGAATTGGTGTCATTTTAGTGGTTTAGGTTCATTCACCAGTTGTTAGATACTCTTTTCAGCTTTGAATTTCGTTCGCTTTCAATTCGTTAGAAGATATTAGCTTGTTTGTTTTCTGTTGCCTAGGTTTGTAAATGTTTAAAACTCTTAGGGTGTTAATTGAATAGCTAAAAAAACTTAAGGGTTTAAGCTGGAAATGAGATAGGGACTTTCAGATAATTCCTACACTTAGAAGCTTCTAGAGGAGGGGGCAGCTGTCCCTATTTGGTTAGCACAAAATGCTGAGCCAATAGGGGACAGGCAGCTGTCCAGGTGGTTAAAAAGATGCCTTTTGCAGGCTGGGAATAATTCTCAATTCTGTTTTGAGCACATGGCCTTAGAGGCCTATAAGTAGTGCCCTGCCCTTCACTCTAAGGAGGGACCTGAATCACTATTCTCTACACCTAAAATTCTGAAAACACACACTGATAGAATTTTCAGAACTGAAAAAAAAACACTAAAAAAGGGGTCTCGAATACTGTTTCATTGGGTAGCTGATTTTGATTTTCCTGGGTTTAAAAAGAGCTTCAATACTTTGCTGGTTTTTGGGTTCCAAACATGGATTAAACTGGTTGTATTGCAGCTGACTTTTGTTGTTTAAGCTCTGCTGATCTTCTATATTGGGTCACTCTAGCTGATATCAGAAATTTCTTTTCCCTTTTGCTGTATCCAGGTATTCTCACAAAAGCAAATGTGGTTATAATATGGTGGCTGGAAATGAAAAGCTCCAGATCTATTTTCGTCATATGAGTTTTTCCTTGTTTTTCCTTTGTTTGTAATTTTCCTCCCAGTTATTTGAGTTAGTTTACCCTTAAATTTGATGTTCACTGCTGTCAGTCATGGTATTTGAGTGTTGAAGGCCTGAGTTAGTTTTAGTAGTTCTTTACACTTTGCTAGGTAACTTGAGCTATCCCTACAAGTGTAATATGTGGGACTGCATTTAAAACTTGTGATTATAAGCTGTCCATATGTACTTAAGTGGTTGAATGCCCTCAACGTGATTACAATTAGTGTTATTAGCATGAATATGTATTTAGATTTAGGAAAATATATGAGCAAGTTCATATGAATAGGCCATACGTGGTGAATAATGCAGCGTTTGTCTAGAGTCAGAAATTTTATTATACTTTCTCGAATTGCAGCAGTAGTAAAATGATTGTATCCTTAATTCAATATGGTTCATGGATCAGTAAAGGTTACATCTTTCCTGGTTAATACTGATAGTTTGTTAATAGCTAGACTTAGAACAAGCCTTTAATTTGTGTTGAAGTTCTCAATGTCATGGGCTGTACGTGACTAAAGAGACTTGAGTCTCAATTGGGCCTTGAATTGGCCCATCAGAGACAGCCCAATCGGAGTTCCATCCTTGGACTCTGTTGTCAATTTAATCTCTGTTTTGAGCTTGATTCAAAGTTCAAATCAATGTCATTGATGGATTTCGTTAAGCATGCTGCTAATTTGATAATACGAGACTTAAATGTTGGGCATTTATTTTAAAAGAGCTGGGCTCAATGCTGGCCCAATCAAGTCAGCCAAATCAGTTGGGCTGTATTTCCCCCTTCATCCGTTTGCTTGGGCTTAACTTCAGCCCAATTCCCATCATGGACCCTAAACCTTCTTGCTAGTAATTGAGCATTTTTCATCTTTTCGCAAGTATAAATGTCCTTTAGGCCTAATTAAATGTAACTCTTTAATTGTATAAGAGGTGTGCCATCCTAAATAGATCACCTATGGCCCTCACAAATATTGTTATTAGATATTAAAAATGAATATCCGTAGAAAAGCCTTTAGGCGCGTTTAAAATACTATTGTGATTGTGTACACGTTCGCGTGACATAATTACGATTCTAAAAACCAATTCGGAGTATGCGTTCGCGCAACTTCGACCAACTTTTTCAATAATAAATTTGTTATTAATATAGTCCTCTTCAATTAAATGTAGTTCTTTAGGCCGAGGTGTGCCATTCATAATTGAATCCCTATGGCCCTCGTATTAATTTAATGACTTAGATATTAAAAATGATATTCGTAGTTTGCTTTAGGCACGTTTAATATACCATCGTGGTTGTGTACACGTTCGCGTGACATAATTACGATTCTAAAAACAAAACCGGAGTATGCATTCACGCAACTTCGGCCAAACCTTCTTAATAATAATAAAGCGTTATTAATTGTGGACACGTTCGCGTGACATGATTTTTTGACGCGCTAAACAAACGGGTACACGTGCGCCTGACCTATTTTAAGATAATTTCTTAATTAAAAAGGCAAATGCACATAGGTTCTAAAATCAGTATTAAACAATTTGATTAAGCCAAGTATGATCAAAGTGACCATGCTAGAATCACGGAACTCGGGAGTGCCTGACACCTTCTCCCGGGTTAACAGAATTCCTTACCCGGATTTTTATGTTTCGCAGACATTAAACCAGAGTTAAATCTCCTCGATTCGGGATTCTAAACCGGTGACTTGGGACACCTTAAATTATCCTAAGTGGCGACTCTGATCTTAAATAATAATCCCGTTTCGATTGTCACTTAAATTGAAAAAACTCCCTTTTACTCCCTTTTCGGGGGTGGTAAAAAGGAGGTGTTATAGCTCTGGCGACTCTGCTGGGGATAAGAACCCAGAACTACTGGTTCAGGGTTTTAGAATTCGAGCTTGTAATATGATTTTTCTTGGCTCTATTTATTGTTGATATTATTGTATTTTGTGAACCCAATGTGCTAATTGCCTTTATGTGCCATTTCTATATTGTTTGAATGTTATTAAAATGCTTTCTTACGCCACCCTTCTGAGTCTTCTAAAATTTGGCGCACACGTTCGCGTGACCCACTTTTTGTTTGAAGTCATACCATTTAGAACGAGGCATGGGCCATCAACAAGGCCGTGCAGACTTTAGTGCTCTCGGTACGTTGCCCCCTACCTCGGCTCGAGTTGTCCACTCGGGTAAACCCAGTCTAGAAACATAACCTCATGCCGGATCCCTAGTAGGAACGTTTGTTTGCATCACGTGCATTTGACTTAGGGGACTCAACATAGGGGTTGGGTCCGTCTAGGACAGGTGCACCCAAAATAACAGACCATCCTGATGTATCTTACGTGCTATGTGAGCATTTATTCATTTCGGCTTGCATGCTAACCGGCTAGGAAAGACAATCAGGGGAAAAGCAAGAGTGGCGTAGAAAGGAAATAAACCCGGTATTTGAAAATATCCCGAAACTCTTTTAGAAAAAAGGGATTTGAAAAGACAAACAAAAGAAAAAAAAGAAAAAAAAGCAAAAAGAGTCTTTTCAAAACGAGTCACTCGTGTTTTCTTTTAAAATTATGTCAAGACTGCCCGAACTACGCAGGTCTGATTCCTACCGGATGTGGCATACGTAGGCAACCTACATAGGGTTCGGACTCTTTTTGCAAAATTAACCAAATAAGCGAAGTCGTAGTTAGGTCTTTAGTCAAGAATAAGCCGACCCAGCTTCGGCGCCGTTTTCACCGAGATAGCCTTAGAATATATTCAATTGTCGAAGGGCTATTTTTGTAGAGAACGAACAAATCTGTCACTAAGGGGTCATTTTTCTAAGTGTCTTCCCCTGGACTCAAAATTTGTTTGAAACTGTGAAGGGGCCACATTTACGAAAGTAGCTACTTTTGTGTAGAAGGGGAAAGGGGTTATTTTCTTCAGTCCTTTGGGAGTCGAAAACTGTTTCCTCAAAAATCTATTAGAGTCAACCCTAACCCTAACCATTCACAAGTACCAAGATGAACATTATCCAGGACCCGAAACTACTAGTCATAGAGATGACTCAGTTGCAGTTGCACATGTGGTGGTATGATTTGGATGAAGATGGTCAAGGCTGGGTGAAAGAACAGTTGGGTGCTCTTACTGGTATACTGGAAATCAAACCACCGGAAGATTTGATCAAGGCTTTGGTAACCTTTTGGGATCCTGTGCACAATGTCTTTCATTTCTCGGATTCTGAGCTCACCTCTACACTGTAAGAAATAGCTGGGTACATCCATTTTGGCCGGGATTTGAGAAAACAACAGTTGATATTCCCGAGAGCCCTATCAGTGCACAAATTCTTTGATCTTCTTAACATCAGCAAACAAATGAAGAAGGCTCATATGGATAACGGATGTTGTTCCTTTCAATTTTGTATTCCAAATTCGGGTATTCGGTCGGGTTCGAAACACATGAAAAAGGATTGAACAGCAAACAGGACAAGAACATTTGCCAAATTCCTCGTAGGTTCGCCTTCATAGTTGCGTTCCTGGGAATCATTGTCTTTCCAAATGCCGAAGGAACGGTAGATACCCACATGGATTGAGTTGCACAAACCCTTATTACAAATAAAGATCACACACTTGCTCCTCTAGTACTAGCAGGTCTTTACCGGGCACTGACATTGTGTAGATCTGGGGCTCAGTTCTTTGAGGGCTGCAGTGTTCTTCTACAAATGTGGTTGATCGAGCATCTCCGCCATCACCCCAAGTTCATGAGATATGGTTCAAGCAAAGATAACTTCATCAGAAGCTACAAGAAAGGGTAAAAGATTACAACGCTTCGGAAGGGTTTGAAGCTTGGGTTTCCCATTTGAAAGCTCTGAATGCAAGTCAAGTCGAATGGACTATAGGTTGGCTCCCGATGATAGAAATCATATATATGACAGCCACAAAGGGTTATTTGATGTTGATGGGTTTGAGGAGTGTCCGGTCGTACGCACCACAGAGGGTCTTAAGGCAGTTAGGGAGATACCGGGTGGTGCCTGAAGATGATGATCTAACCACCCAGGTCATCGAACTCCATCCAGAGGCCGCATTGCAGAAGCTTTAGTCCAGCAGGATTGGAACAATTGTCGATATCTGAAAAATAGCACCCAAGTACCAGATGTTGCCAAAGGGGAAGTGAATCCGAATTATGCAGCGTGGTTTAAAAGAAAGTCAGGTGCAAGCAATGAGCCAGAGCCCGAACCAGAGCCCGAAAGACCAGTAAAAAGACCGCATGTGCATGTTTTTGATGACAAGGTCAAGGAAAGGTTGGCCTGAGTAGAGAAGGAGAAAAAGTACCAAGCTACCATTCACACCCTTGAAGAAAAATTGAGAAACGTTGAGTTCAACAATGATCTACAACTGCAAGAAGCTGAAGGAGAAAGAAGGAAATTGGCCCAGGAAAATGAAGCCTTACGATCCCGAATTCAAAGAATGAAAATTGCCGCCGAAAATCCGGCTAGAAGTAGACAAGATGAGAAGCTCATAAATGGCCTTAGGAGAAAGGTGGGTGATTACGAGGCGGACCTGGAAAAGACTGAAAAGGAGTTAGAAAAAGCCCAAACCAAGTTAGTTAAGAATGCGGAGGGACGGGCAAGTTTCGTCCGACAGTTGAAAGAGAAGTACGACAGAGGAATGGTGGGTCTAAAGAAAAGGATCAGTGTCCTTGAAAATGAAATGACCAAGCAGACAAAAGATTTCAAAGCGAAAAGGGAACATTGCTATGCCCTAATGTCACGGTTAGAAAAAGACTTGCAACAGCTTCAAGAGCTAAGTTATACCGCCGAACAAATTTTGGGGGCCCGATCTCAGCAGATTGGACGGTTGCTACAAGAGAAGGGTATTATCAAGGAAAGGGTTAGGAGGATTGCGGACTACATTGTGATGAAGTGCAACGAGTGTGAAGAGATGACCTAGTCCACATTCTTCGCTTCAATTATGATTTTTGTCCGACATATCATGGATGACTTGTTTCGTCTTCAAGAAGACCTGGCGCATAGGCCCGCAGCAAGGCCAACCGGAGCAGCAGTGGAAGCACTTATGTATTCTTGATTTTATTTTTTTGAGTCCGTTGCAGTTTTTTTAGAGTCTGGTAGTCCATCTTGAGTCTTGTTTTAGTTTCTGAAAATGTTAAGTCTGTAGGGGAATTGTTGTAATCAGGATGTTTCTATCTTGTTTTATACAATTTGAAAAAAAATGTGTCGTTCTTTTATTTATCCCCAGAACTACACTTGGTCTGATTCATGCGGCGTCATGATACGTAGGCAATCCCCATAGGATTCGATCATAACCATAAAATGAAAAGAAAAAAAGAGAGTGGAAATAAAAGAAACTGAGGGAGAGAAATAATGGCAAAACAAGAGAGGAAAGAAAATGCGAGAATAAAAGAAGGGAAAAGAACCAACAAAGAAAGGTAGGAACGAAAGGGAAAGAGAGAAAGAAAAATTCAAAAGAATTAGTGAAAGCCGGGATGAAGCAAGCAGCCGTTCAAATGCATAATAGAAATGGTTAACTGCTTAGGTGCATTGCATCCCCAACGTGCGGTTTCCTATCTATTAAGCTCTTAATTGCTAACAAGTCTGCTTGTTGTCATCGAGTACAGGCAGGTGGTTAGTTTGTTCGGCATTCTGGCAACCCACCCGTACAACACCAGGTCTAAAAACAAGTTGATCATGGCCGGCCAAGAACTGTACGCAAGTGCTATTGATCCATCAAGAGAAGGGGAAGAGACTGAGGTTAACATGAAAGAGGAGCTGCATAAGTTGAAGCATCAGATGGCCGAGATGTTTCAAGCATGGGTGAAAGGGCATCCCCCATCATCATACCCTGCCAACCCCGCTTTTATCCCACAATTAGCTCAATCCCAAGAACCTCCCACTGCTAATTCATCCCCACAACATGCACCAGGCTTCACCCACTACCACCACTATCATGGTACCACTTCCCAAACCCCACAAGTACCACCAGCCAAAACAATCCAATACCCCCATCCACCAACCACCCTCATTTTTGTAGCACCCCCGCCAGCTACACTCCATCGATCCTCCACTTGAGCTATTATTCCAAACCCAAGATAATCAGTACTATCCCCTAGAGCCTACTTTCAAGGCCCTAGATCATCACTCTTACACTCCTCGTTTCGACCTCCCAGTTGAGACTAAGAAACCGCCTAAAAACCAGGAACAGGAGGAGATGTTCAGGAAGGTAAGAAGCCTAGAACAATCGTTCAGAAACATGTAGGGACTGGGAGGCCAGGTGAGCGTAGCCTACAAAGACCTATGTTTATTTCCTGATGTTCAGTTTCCTGTTGGATTCAAGATGCCTAAGTTCTACCTATATGATGGACACGGAGACCCGGTGGCCCATTTGATGGGATTCTGTAGCAAAACGAGAGGAGCTGGTGGTAGAGATAAGCTCTTAATGGAATACTTCAGCCAGAGTCTGAGTAGCGCGGCGTTAGAGTGGTACACACGTCAGGATCACAGCAGATGGTATAGATGATTTGGCCCAAGCATTTGTGCGACACTTCCAATACAACATAGAAATCGTTCCAGATCGTTTGTCCCTGACTAAGATAGAGAAGAAGCCAGGGAAAAGTTTCAGAGAATATGGTTTTCGCTGGAGAGAACAAGCTGCAAGAGTCAACCCTCCAATGGAGGAGAATGAAATGGTGGAGTATTTTCTACAGGCTCTGGAGCCTACTTACTTTGGCCATCTGATATCGGCCATTGGCAAGTCGTTCAACAAGGTAGTAAAGATGGGCGGTATGGTGGAAGACGGGCTTAAGACAAGCAAAATCATGAGCTACTCGGCCATCAAAGCAACCACCCAAGACATCCAGAATGGTACTGGAGGAGTGATCGGAAAGAAGAAGAAGGAGGATGTTGCAACAGTTGACTCAGGATCATGGCTTGGTCCAAGGGGCAAACCACACCATTACACCCAGCCTCGACCCCCTCACCGAACCTACACCCAAACCCTATATAACCCACCTCAACACTACTTTCCATCGCCAGAACCTCAGTATTCTGTCCACCACGCCCAATCATACACTCAACCTCCACCTTACCCACAATGGCGTGCCCCGGCCCCAAAAAACACCTACCCAACTCCACAAAATGCTACCCACCTCCACGAGCCTACCAAGACCCCGTCGGTCCAGGTTTTTCGGCCCAAGCCAGTATTCAGGAACGAGAGGTTACAGCGAACGAAAACTTTCACCCCGTTGGGGGAGTCTTATACTAGCTTATTCCAGAGATTGAGGCAGTTAGATGTGCTGAGGCTAATTGAGTTGAAATTGCCAAACCCTCCTCCAAAGAATTTGGATTACTCCCTCAGTTGTGCATATTGTTCTGGTACCTCGGGGCATGATACGAAAAAGTGTTGGCACATGAAGAATGCCATCCAAGAGCTCATCGACACAAACCAGATTGTGGTCCAAACTCCGGAAGCACCCAACATCAATCAGAACCCATTGCCAACTCATGATGAAACAAACATGATGGAGATAGTACACAAGGAGGGGGAGGCCAAGAAGCCATCGCAATTTGTTATGATGATTCGGTCTAGTGAGGTTAAGCCAGTCAAGGAAACAATTGTCACAAAACCAATGGTTGAAGGATCAGTGAACAAGTTGAGTATGACAAACGGTGAACCTTCTGTGGTAGTTGAGAGGAGATTCCCGAGTGATGCTGTAGTAAAACAAGAAAAGTCAAAGGTGATCGTGCTAGGGTTGGAAAATAAGCCTATCATAATTGTAGAGGGTGCCCGTACGGACCCTGTCATCATCAAGCCTGTAACCCAACTGCCAGTAATCAGCACCAAGGCTATCCCATGGAGCTATGAACGGGTGATAGTGACCTATAAGGGGAAGGAAGTGAAAGAAGAAGTCAATGAGGCCCAGGGATTAACTCGTTCGGGAAGATGCTTTGCCCCATAAGAGTTAAGAAAAGCTAAAACACTTAGAGATAATCCAGTTCTAGTAAAGAAAGCAGTCACTGAAGAAGAAGTGGAGGAGTTTTTGATAAAAATGAAAGTGTAAGATTACTCTATCGTGGAGCAGTTGAGGAAGACTCCCACTCAGATTTCCTTGCTATCATTGTTGATCCATTTAGATGAGCATCGTCGGGCCCTGATGAAAATTCTGAACGAAGCTCATGTCCCTGACAAAATCACAGTGAACCATTTGGAGAAGAACACCAATAAGATATTAGAGGTGAACAGGGTCACTTTCTCTGATGACGAGTTGCCTGTGGAAGGTACTGAACACAGCAAATCTCTCTACCTTACAGTGAAATGTGAAGATTCTGTGGTCACCCGGGTGCTGGTAGATAATGGTTCTAGTGCAAAAATTTACCCTCTCTCCACTCTGCACAAGTTGAAGATTGATACTGAAAGGGTCCGAAAGAACAGTATATGTGTCCGAGGTTTTGACGGTGGAGGAAAAGATTCGGTTGGTGATATAGTGCTTGAATTGACAATAGGACCGGTTGAATTCACCATGGAGTTCCAGGTACTGGATGTGGCCGTCTCTTACAATTTGCTGTTGGGTCGACCTTGGATACATGCTGCCAAAGCAGTCCCGTCCTCTTTGCACCAGATGGTCAAGTTTGAGTGGGATAGATAGGAGATTGTCGTGCATGGTGATGAGAGCTCGGTTGCTTATAATGATGCCTCCGTCCCATTTATTGAGGCCGAAGATGATCAGGGGCCTTGGGTCTACCAAGTTTCTGAAAAAGTGCTAGTTGAGAAGATTCCAGAAGGGAAATGCATTGCAACTCCAAAGTTAGCCTCCGCATCTGTCATGGTGGCATCTGAAATGCTGAAGAATGGCTTTGTACTAGGCAAAGGCCTGGGCAGTTCTTTACAAGGTTCGTGCAACCAGTGTCCCTGCCTAAAAACATGGATACGTTCGGTCTTGGATTCAAACCCACAGCGGCAGATGTGGAAAGGGCTAAAAGGTTGAAACAGAAGGCGTGGGCACTTCCAAAGCCTATCCCGTGACTCTCCAGGTCATTTGTCAGGCTTGGTGCTGTGAAACGCCCAGTGACAGCAGTTCCAAATCCAGTGGTTGACGTTGATGAAGAGTTAATTGAAAGGTTCCGGAGGTGGTTTGATAACGTGAACATGGTGGAAATTGGAGAAGGTTCCAGCAAAGCGGATGTGCAGCTTGTCAGGCCGAAAGTAAAGCTTAACAATTGGAAGGCTACTCCTCTCCCTACTCGGAGGGAGTTTTGGTAGTTTTCTTTGTTTTCCTTTCTATCTGGGTCATTCCAGGGTTGTGACTCAGATTTTTATTTTTTGCTTGTTTGATGTACAAACCCTGTTATCCTTTATTTTCAATGAAATGCAATTTCCCTTTTCCATCATTATTGAAAGTTTTATTTTTGTTTTCTTTTCTTCTTTGTACAGTTCTTTTTATGTTGGTTTCAATGACATGACATGCATGAGGAATCTTCGGCCAAGTCTTAAAAGTCAATCTAATTCTGAAATAATAATCCAAGAAATAGAGAGTGATGATGAAACATAATATGATGAGGATGAGACACTTGAGGAAATCAATAAAGAATTAAATCATTTTGAAGCCCAAGACTAATTTGGAAGAAACCAAAGCAATCAATTTAGGAGATCCAGATAATGTCAGATAAATCAAGATAAGTGTCCATCTCGAACCACAAATCAGGGAAGAAATAGTCAAAGCATTGTTTGAATATAAGGATATTTTTGCATGGTCGTATGATGACATGCCGGGCTTGAATACCGACTTGGTAGTCCACAAATTACCAACTGATCCAACTTTCCCTCCCATCAAGCAGAAATTAAGGAAGTTTAAGACCGACATGAGTGTGAAGATCAAAGAAGAAGTCACAAAGCAGCTTGAGGCAAAGGTCATTCGAGTCACGCGGTATCCCACGTGGTTATCTAATGTTATGCCTTTGCCAAAGAAAGATGGCAAGACCAGAGTATGTGTCGATTACCGTGACCTCAACAAAGCAAGTCCAAAGGATAACTTCCCGTTGCCAAATATCCACATTTTGATTGCTAATTGTGCCAAGCATGAGATTGGATCTTTTGTGGATTGCTATGCGGGATATCATCAGATTTTAATGGATGAGGAAGATGCGGAAAAGATGGCATTTATCACGCCATAGGGAACATATTGCTATCGGGTCATGCCATTTGGTTTGAACGTCGGGGCAACTTACATGAGGGCAATGATTACCATATTACATGACATGATACACAAGGAGATTGAGGTCTACGTGGATGATGTGATCATAAAGTCCAGGAAGCAGTCTGACCACGTCAGGGACCTGAGAAAATTCTTCCAGAGGCTCCGCAGGTATAATCTTAAGCTCAATCCTGCAAAGTGTGCATTTGGTGTCCCATCAGACAAATTATTAGGCTTCATAGTCAGTCGGCGGGGCATCGAGTTGGATCCGTCAAAAATCAAAGCTATCTAGGAATTACCACCGCCATAGAACAAGACTGAGGTGATGAGTCTGTTAGGGAGGTTGAACTACATTAGCAGGTTTATTGCTCAACTCAAGACAACTTGTGAACCTATCTTTAAGTTGCTAAAGAAGGATGCTGCGGTCAAATGGACTGATGAGTGCCAGGAAGCATTCGATAAGATCAAAGGGTATTTGTCAAACCCACCTGTGTTGGTCCCGCCGGAACCCGGGAGATCTTTGATTCTTTATTTGACATTCATGGATAATTCATTTGGCTATGTGTTAGGTCAACATGACATCATCGGCGGGAAAGAGCAGGGCATCTATTATCTCAACAAGAAGTTCACATCCTATGAGTTTAAGTATACCCCCCCTGGAAAGGACATGTTGCGCCCTGACTTGGGTGGCGCAGAAGTTGAAGCATTATCTGTCATCCTACACTACTTACCTCATTTCTCGCTTAGATCCTTTAAAGTATATTTTCCATAAGCCTATGCCCACAGGAAGACTCGCAAAGTGGCAGATCTTGCTCACAGAATTAACATTATATATGTGACTCGGACGGCGATGAAAGCCCAAGCTTCGACCGATCACTTGGCCGAGAACCCGATGGATGAAGAATATGAGCCGTTGAAAACTTATTTTCCTGATGAAGAGGTAATGCATATTGATGAGGTCGAGCAGGATGAAAAGCCCGAATGGAAACTCTTCTTTGATGGGGCTGCTAATATGAAAGGTGTTGGGATAGGAGCTGTGCTCATTTCTGAAATAGGGCATCACTACCCCGTCACAGCTCAACTTCGTTTCTATTGTACCAATAACATGGCTAAGTACGAAGCATGCATTCTGGGTTTAAGGTTAGCTGTGGACATGGGAGTCCAGGAAGTGCTGTTTTTGGGAGATTCAGATCTATTAGTGCACCAGATTCAAGGAGAATGGGAGACTCGAGATTTGAAGCTCATACCATATCAACAATGTCTGCAGGATCTTTGTCAGCGGTTCAGATCAGTAGAGTTCATGCATATCCCTAGGATCCATAATGAGGTTGCTGACGCCTTGGCTACTCTAGCGTCAATGTTACATCATCCGGATAGGGCCTATATTGATGCTTTGCATATTCAGGTCCGTGATCAGCATGCTTACTGTAACATGGTGGAATAAGAACTTAATGGTGAGCCGTGGTTCCATAAGGGAATACATCAGGATGGGGGTATATTCGGTACAAGCCACGATCAAAAGGGGGTATATCCGATACAATCCATGATCAAAAGAAAACAATTCGACGTTTGGCAAGTGGATTTTTCTTAAGCGGAGGAGTTTTGTACAAAAGAACTCCGGATCTCGGATTGTTGAGATGCATAGATGCTAAGCAAGCCACGACTATCATGACCGAAGTACACTGGGGAGTTTGTGGGCCACATATAAGTGGGTATGTTCTGGCAAAGAAGATTCTTCGAGCAGGCTATTATTGGCTCACCATGGAACGAGATTACATCAGCTTTGTAAGTTTCATCAATGCCAGGTGCACGGGGATTTGATCCATTCTCCCCCGTCTGAATTGCATACAATGTCCGCGCCCTGGTCGTTCGTTGCACGGGGCATGGATGGCATCGGACCAATTGAGCCATCAGCATCCAACGGGCACAGGTTCATTCTGGTGGCCATCGATTATTTCACTAAATGGGTTGAAGGTATGACTTTCAAATCTGTGACCGAGAAAGCAGTGGTTGACTTTGTTCATTCAAATATCATTTGTCGGTTCGGAATTCCAAAGGTAATTATCACGAACAATGGTGCTAATCTTAACAGCCATTTGATGAAGGAAGTATGCCAGCATTTCAAGATTATGCATCGAAATTCCACTCTGTATCGTCCCAAGGCAAATGGAGCGGTTGAGGCAGCCAACAAGAACATAAAGAAGATACTTCGAAAGATGGTGCAAGGTTCTAGGCAATGGCATGAAAAGTTGCCTTTTGCTTTACTGGGTTATCGCACTACTGTTCGCACTTCAGTAGGTGCAACTCCTTACTTGTTGGTATATGGTACTGAAGCAGTGATACCTGCGGAAGTTGAGATTCCATCCCTTCGAATTGTTGCGGAAGCAGAGATTGATGATGATGAGTGGGTCAAAACCCGACTGGAGCAATTAAGTCTGATTGAGGATAAAGACTGGCGGCAGTATGTCATGGCCAATTGTATCAAAAGAGAATGGCAACAGCATACAACAAGAAGGTGCGTCCCCGAAAATTTGAAGTAGGTCAGTTAGTATTGAAACGCATCCTTCCACATCAGGCTGAAGCGAAAGGCAAGTTTGCCCTAAATTGGCAAGGGTCGTTCATAGTAACGAGAGTGTTGTCTAATGGTGCTTTGTATTTAACAGATATAGAAGGCAAGTCTGTAGACATGGCTATCAATTGTGATGCAATCAAAAGATATTATGTATGATTTCTTTGGTTTAAATTGTGTTGTTTGTACTTGGCATGTTTTTGAAAATTGGAATGACGAAGGCATTTTATTCTGCTATCTAAAACACTTTATCCTTTGCCTCCCCTTTCGATCCTTGTTTGTTTTCTTTCATACCCCTCTTTTGGGAATCAGTAGCAAAGTTCAAAAACACCGATACAGAAGAAAAATAAAGAAGAGAAAAGGAAAAGAGAAAAGAAACTGAAAAGTAAGTAAAGCAAAAGAAAGAAAAGAAAAAAAAGAAAGAGAAAAAAAAGGGCGAGAAGAAGAAAAAGAAAAGGAGAGAAAAAAAAGAGTGAAAAGAGAGAAAAGAAGAAAAAAAGAGAGAAAAAGAAAAAAGAGAAAGAAAAAAGTACAAAAACAAAGCAACTCCTATGTCATGAACTATGTTCGACCTGATTCCTTTTAAGGATACGTAGGCAGCCTCACGGTTTGGTCCCATCAAAATAAAATGCAAAGTTCCATAGGTAAAGAAACTGGGGCAGAATTTGCGGTTTTGTAAAAAGATCTAATTCAAAAAGTTGTAATTTTGAACCCATTCAAGTTGTTTTGAGCCTTTGTGATATCCTTTCTTCTAAACCCGTCCAAAAGCCCACATTACGGTCCAAAGAAAGACCTTCCGATCAATCTTCGAGGGATGCCAGGTCAAGCAAGCTAGAGGTATGATTCATATCAGGGGCAACACTCCGTTCAGCGGGAGAAATGAAAAATGAGAGAGTCTTATTGGTGAAAACCCTCACGGGCACCGTAAGGCAACGAAAAGCTGAGAGAAATTAAAAATGAGAGAGTCTTACTGGTGAAAAACCTCACGGGCACCGTAAGGCGACAGTGAGTTGAGAGATGAGAGAGGTTTGCTGGTGAAAACCCTTCAGGGCGCCGCAAGCCGAATGAGGTTGTTGACTTTGCAAAGGAATTGGATCATGGGGACCCCAGGCATAAAATGTGAGGACTGAAAGGAGAATGACTGAATGGACTAGGCTGATTAATCCGAAATGCATGTCATGATCATTGGTGCCAGCAGCCTCACTCAGATAAGTCCCTTTTCCTTTTCTTCCTCGAACAATCTTTCTGTTTTGATTTTTCTTCTTTATTCATAACCCTCGAAGTCATTGCATTTCATTTTCTTTTTGGGTCTACTTTCTCTAAGGCTTTTTCCAATGATCGCCTTGCTAAGCAAACAAGAAAGGATTGCAAAGCTTATTACCAACTTCCAAATTGGACAAAGCGAAGTGCGGCCACAGCATGCCAGAAATAGCATGATGCACAATTTAAAATAAGGTGTTAGCCGAGGTTCAAGTAATTAAGTGGTTTCGTGAATTATGGGGAGAAATACAGAGATTCAGATTAGAAAGTCAGAAATGTTAAAATAGCAGGTTGAGTATAGGGCACTCAGGTCATTCAGGGTTCCGTGGTTAAGGTTCAATCAGAAGGTGAAACAATTCCTTGCCAGTCGGATGCAGTTGAGTAGCACAAAGCATGACAGTGGAAAGGCCACCCTCAGCAAGAATGCCGCAAACTAACCACCACATTTTTAAACTGACAAGATTTTTCTTTGATTGAAACAGGGGCAGGAAATTTTGTTTGTTCCGGAGAAACCCTCCGTGAAGAAAGCGGGTGCCGGACAGGCTCGGCCGTAAGTTTTTAGTACCTTCTTGGATAACGGGATTTAGCTAGTTTTGAGACCCTCACAAGTGACAAGGTCTGACGAGAGTTTTACTTCTGGGAAATAAAATTCAGCATTTAAGTTTTCACTTTTGAAGATGAGACTTTCTTTGAAATTTTCAAGATAAGGGAATTTAGCTTAGAACTTATTTTGATAACAAGAGTCAGTTAACACTCACCGATGTTCCCAATATCAAACTGGGGCAGAAAAATTTCTTTTGTTTTGTCTGTTTTGTTTTAATCAGGCACCCACCTGGAGAACAAGGGAAGACAATTCAAGTTTCAAAGGAAAGCGGTGCAAGATTCAAAGGAAGACAGTCCGAGTTTCAGCAATCAGGCGCCCACCTGGAGAACAAGGGAAGACAATTCAAGTTTCAAGGGAAAGCAACTCAAGAGTCAAGGGAAAGCAGATCAAGTTTTGGCAATCAGGCGTCCACCTGGATAACAAGGGAAGACAGTTCAAAGGAAAAGCAGTGTCAAGAGGAAGCAGTTCAAGTTCAAGCAATCAGGCGCCCACCTGGAGAACAAGGGAAGACAGTTCAAAGGAAAAGCAGTTTCAAGAGAAAGCAATTCAAGTTCAGCAATCACGCGCCTACCTGGAGAACAAGGAAGATGGTTCAAAGTTCAGAGAAAAGTAGTTTCAAAAGAAAGCAGTTCAAGTTCAACAATCAGGCGCCCACCTGGAGAACAAGGGAAGACAGTTCTAAGGGAAAGCAGTTTCGAAGGAAGACGGTTCGAGTTCAGCAATCAGGCACCCACCTGGAGAACAAGGGAAGACAGTTCTAAGGGAAAGCAGTTTCGAAGGAAGACGGTTTGAGTTCAGCAATCAGGCACCCACCTAGAGAACAAGGGAAGANACAAGGTTCAAGGGAAATGAGGACAGGTCGAGTTAAGCAATCAGGCGCTCACCTGGAGAACAAGGGAAGACAGTTCAAAGGAGAAGAAGTCTCAAGAGAAAGCAGTTCAGGTTCAAGCAATCAGGCGCCCACCTGGAGAACAAGGGAAGACAGTTCTAAGGGAAAGCAGTTTCGAAGGAAGACGGTTTGAGTTCAGCAATCAGGCACCCACCTAGAGAACAAGGGAAGACAACACAAGTTTCAAGGGGATAGCAGTTTCAAAGAAAAGCAGTTCGAGTATCGGCAGTCAGGCGCCCACCTGGAGAACAAGGGAAGAAAGTTCAAGTTTCAAGAGAAAGCAGTTCAGGTTCAGCAGTCAGGCACCCACCTGGAGAATAAGGGAAAACAGCTCAAGATTCTTGGGAAAGCAGGTCGAGTTAAGCAATCAGGCGCTCACCTGGAGAACAAGGGAAGACAGTTCAAATGAGAAGCAGTCTCAAGAGAAAGCAGTTCAGGTTCAAGCAATCAAGTGCCCACCTGGAGAACAAGGGAAGACAGTTCAAAGGAGAAGCGGTCTCAAGAGAAAGCAGTTCGGGTTTAAGCAATCAGGCGCCCACCTGGAGAACAAGGGAAGACAGTTCAAAGGAAAAGCAGTTTCAAGAGAAAGAGTTCAAGTTCAGCAATCAGGCGCCCACCTGGAGAACAAGGGAAGATGGTTCAAAGTTCAGGGAAAAGCAGTTTCAAGAAAAAGCAATTCAATTCAGCAATCAGGCGCCCACCTGGAGAACAAGGGAAGATGGTTCAAAGTTCAGGGGAAAGCAGTTTCAAGGGAAATCGGTTTCCAAAGAAGACAGTTCAAGTTCAGCAATATGGCACCCACCTGGAGAACAAGGGAAGACAGCACTAGTTTCAAAGGAAAGCAGTTCAAGTCCAACAATCAGGCGCCTACCTGGAGAACAAGGGAAGACAACACCAGTTTCAAAGGAAAGCAGTTCAAGTCCAGCAATCATGCGCCCACCTGGAGAACAAGGGAAAACAGTTCAAGTTTCAAGGGAAAATAGTTCAAGTTCCAAGGGAAGACAGTTCGAGTTCAGCAGTCAAGCGCCCACCTGGAGAACAAGGAAAAACAGTTCAACTTTCAAAGGGAGGCAGTCCGAGTTTAGAAGGAAGACAGTTCAAGTTTTGGCAATCAGGCGCTCACCTGGAAAATAAGGGAATTCACTTCAGAATGCAATTCAAGTCAGCAACAAAGGAAGCTACCTGGGAAGTACGAGTCAACAGCTCAAGATGCACCACAGAGCCGCAGAAGCTGCAAGATCAAGTTTGAAGATACGTAGATAGGATTCTTGTGATTCATAGATCATAGTTTAGTTTAGCTTCTTTTGTTTTGACTCGGTGTAATAAGGTAGTCCCAGCTACCAAAACTTCCCAAACTACACTGACCTGATTCCTTCATAGCCAAGGATATGTAGACAACCTCGGAAGCAAGGTTCGATCAAATCTTTCAAAAATGCTTCCGACGGAGTGTTCAAACGGGCAAAAATCACTCATATCTGCTCACTTTATCTTTGCACGAAGCAAAGAGGGGCAGCTGTGAGCACATGATTTTGCGCTACATGAATTACTCCTATAAAATTCAAGAAAATAGGTTTTTCCAGTTATTTGCCATTTTGTAGGTTAGGATTTTATTAATTGTTTGCATTTTTGTGCACGTTTAATTTCCATTAAAAATCATAAAAAATTTCAAAAATACCATGCATTGCATTTAGGTTTTGTTTTTTACATTTTAAGGTTAATTAGTTAATTACTTGTTTTAAAAATAAAAATCACAAAAATGGTTCATTTTTGCATTTTTTAGCTTTAATTTTAGAATAGTAGTTTTTCTCTTTTAATTTAGGATCAAGAATTTTTTTTTTACTTTTTAGGAAATTGGTTAGTTTTACAGTCTAGATTAATTTTGGATTTTAAGTTAGATTTTTAATTAAAGAAAAAAAAAGAAAAGAAAAGAAAAAGAAAAAGAAAAAGAAAGGGAAATTGGATAGAAGGGGGGGTTTTTGTTTAATTTTATTGGGCCAAAGCCCAAATTTTTCAGCTAAAACACATCCCAAACCCGCCCCAAGGTCCGAGCCCAAATCAAATACCCGGTCCAGCCTTACCCCCCCCCCCCCCAACCAAAACGACACCGTTTCACCTATCTTTGATCACAGCCGTTGGATTCTAGTGATCCAAGGTTCGGAACTACACCCCCCCCCCCCCAAGTAT